>NC_081142.1:3615916-3795916 GCF_958295425.1 Solea solea | reverse complement strand
ACCTGTCTGGGTGTCAGAAGTCACGGTATGTCACACACACACACACACACACACACACACACACACTTTCTCCCTCTCTTTACTTTTAATATAATAAATCACCAACTCCGTTTTTGAATGATCAAAAGACAAAATGTTTGGAAAACTTAATTTCCACGGTTTTGTACATGTATATTTATTTTATTTTTAAAGGTCCGGTGTGTAGGTTTGGTTACTATATATTTTTATTCATTTATTATCACCTGACAATTGGAACTGGACGCTGGAAGAGCTCTTGATTGTATACCAGGGGTATCAAACTAAATTTTAGTTCAGGGGTCACATGCAACGCAATTTGATCTCAAGTGGACCAGACCAGTAAAATAATAGCATAATAACCCAAGATCTCCACATTTTTTCCCTTTGTTTTACATATAATAATAATAATAAGTGCAATTTCAAGTTTAGCATTTACATATGAACTTAGAGATCACAGTGGATCTACAAAGGCACAAAACATTTAGTCACAGGTTTCTGAAACTGACAAATATAGTTTTTCACATTATGAGCAGACTGTAATCACAATGTGAGATTTGTGGGCCGGATTGGACAATTGGGGTGGCCGGTTCTGGCCCGCGGGCTGTATGTTTGACACCCTTCATCTTCTATCAAACACTGTTAATCTTTAATGCTGCCCGAAGGCCATCATAGCTTCTCATTTACTCTTGAATGTTGAGTAAAAGGTTTTCTTTTGGTTGCTATATCTAAATTCATCCCGAGATGTCACTAAATTCTTTACACTGGTCCTTTTAAGTAAATGATTATTTTTATTTTTATTTTTATTTTTATTTTTATTTTTTATAGAATAATCTAATTGAAAAATGTCTTCAGCCTCAAATCTTTAGGACTTACTACAAATGACAAACTTGGGAAAGTTTGGGTATTTAATTGATATATTACTTTAGTTTTCCTTCATAAAATGAATTTGTACTACAGTTATGTGCTTGTCAGACGTGTATTAGTATGTGTATATGATTGTCCTTTTACTGTCTAATCATAGTACTATTAATTCTATTGCTACCTGTTTCTTATTTTTACTTTTACTACTCTAACATTAAATTTAACAGATCCTAATCTTAATTGAAGAGCAATGGTATCTGTCCTGCAGTTTGTTAAACATGTCTTTGTCCTTGGCCTGTGTTCCTGTACAGCTGGAGAGCGGTGGAGAGCAGGACCTGGACGCTCTGGACCAAACCCAGTCCGACTACCTCAGTGCTGCTAGTGACCTGGAAGACACTGATGGAGAGGCCTTCACAGACGATGCCTACACCGACAACGAGGAGCTGGAGGAGGCGTATCCCGGTCAGGAGGCAGCCAGGACCTCGCGAGGGCCAAGGGTGGCTGGATCCGCGTTAGCCCGATCGTCCGAGCCGTTCCTGGATCGCCATAGCCCCAGCTCGGACCCCGAGCCTGAAGCCGACAGGTACTCGGTTAGAGAAGTCCCACCTCTGCTGCATGTACCTGAGCCCAGGTCCAGCCGCAGAAACACTTACAGTCCACCTCAGAGCGGTGCAGAGGAGGAGGAGGAACCCTCGCATCGCAGCTTCACCGACTCTGACTTCAGTGCACTTGAAGCAATTTCACCCAACGCTCCATCAGAGGGACCTCCAGATTTTGTAGCACCCGACCCCACGACTCGCTATTCTGTGAATGAGCCTTCGTATGCAGAGCCTGAGAGTCCACAACAGGCCAGTCTGTCTGTCATCGAAGAGAAACTACAGCAGGTAAATACAGCAAAGCATTGAGCTCATTTAAAGGACCACTCCTATGTTTTTTACTCCTTTTAGGTCCAAAACTATTAATGAATGAATTAACTAAACATTATTTTAATATCAGGATACTTCCACTGTAATGGATGTTTGTCACAATGGTTTGGTGAAAGTAATGGTGAACTACAGATGCTGTGTAACTGTCTGTGTCCAATATTTAAAGAGAAATTTCTTCCAAAAACTGACTAAAAGTAATTTTTTTTTATTGACAGACTGATATTTTTCATGATTTCAGTATCTGATTTTTTTAAGCAACAACTGTAGGAACATTTAAAGCTGCGTAATTACAACAAAATACTACTGTTTACCTGATTAATAAATGTAAATAATAAAATTCAAAAAGAATTAATGAAACAATTGTTTGCTGTAATCGCTGTGTAATTTACACTGGTGCTTATACTGTGTATTATAAATGGAAAATGCCTGAAGTCTTATAATCTTTCAGTGTCTGATTTTCACAGAAATAACTGAACTCACCAGCAGTGGAAACATTTTAAAGCTGCATTATTGTGACAAAACAACATTGTAACAAACCCCAAATATAAACACCTTCATCTTTCCCACTACAAACCAGTGGCTGACTTTATATAAATGAGAAAAAAAACAAAACAGCAAACAGCTATTGGTCGTATTAGAAAATTGAAATGGCTGCATTTTAGTCATGAAATCTCTATAACTCTTAAATCATCATTATTGGAGTCTGCAGTCAGTCGTGTTCTTGTACAAACTCGACACAAACTGTGACTGCTTTAAATATATAATGAGGAACAAAGAAGTTCTTAAATCCTTGTATAAAATCTGTTGCTGTCTCTTCCAGGCTCGTTCAGTGGAACCACAGGCAGAACCCGAGAGGAAAGGACCTCAGTTCATCGTGTAAGTCTTTTCTTTCACGCTACAGCCTTGGTTCTCAACGTGTGGTATGTGTACCACCAGTGGTACTTGAGCTTCCTGTGGTGGTCCTTGGAGGAAAATCAAAAATACTGTTCTCCTGTACTTCAAGAGCTCAGGTGGTGCTATAAAAACCTTCAGAACCATGGCTCTACAGGATTATGGGAGTTCTACAGTGGAGCAGACTGAGGCTCTGTGCTCATGTTAACGCGTCTCCTCTGCTCCTCAACAGGCTTGCACATCATCACCAAGCCGTCCAGTTCAGGCGCACACAGATCCGAGGAAGCGACAGCTCTGACGACGACAACGATGACGACGAAGCGGACGACATCGAGTGGGGTCCTGCGACAGAACTTTAGGATTAAATCTGAAGTCTGGTGATTTTCAACAAGACATAAGGACAATTTCACACCTCCAAGAATCCTTGGATTACTTTTTCTTTGCAAAAGCCAAAGCAATTTTATTTATACAGCATCATTCAGACATAAGACATCTCAAGGTGTTTTACACAGGCACAAGATTACATTTTACTCTGGTTCTTGTTGTGTTCAGGTTCACTGCAAAATTTACTCTTAAGTTTCAACAACTGAAAAGGTTACCAGATATATGTTGAGATCAAACTAACTGATTTATCTTCAGATTATTATTTTTTTGAAATAATCTGAAATCAGTGGGGCATTTGTAGTTGCTATTGTATGTATGCATTTCTAGCATATTCTAGTTGTTACTTCTTATTATGGAAATATATCAGGACAGTTAAGATAATGTTGAAATGCCTCTTTAACTTTTTTTTCTACATTAAAGTGTTTTTGTAATTTCAAATGTGTTTTGTTTTTTTATTATTGCCCATAACAGTTCAAGCCTATATATGATTTTATTTTTTAAATCAGGTTTCACATGAGTAAAATTAATCCTGATTACAACAAGTCGCTCAAATAACATGTGAAAATGTTTTGTTTTGATATGAATTGAGTCTGATTGTTGAATGGAAATGTTGTGTGTACATGTATGTGAAATAAATTCTAGTGAGCCTCTGAGGCTAAAGTAACAACTGGACAACATCAGCAATATCCTGATGGATTATTATTTTTTAAAGACAAATAAATTAAAAACAATGTAAACTGATATGTAAAACATGTTTACACAGTTATTGATTGTACAGGATCCTTGTGTCAAAATCTAGATTTGATAACTTCAATAAATCAGTTTATGTTCACAGGTTTCAGTGGTCAGTCGCTCTCTGAAGCGTTGAATGTGACGTATATGCACAATTTCTTATTTAGCATTATTTATTTATGTTATCTTTTCTTAAATACAGTACCCATAATTAAGTTTGTATTAAGTGTGGAATCACATCAAAATATAAATTGTCTAAATTGTTTTTTGTAGCCTTAAATCAAGTCATATTATGTATTTAGGGGTTGCCAAACTCAAATGACCTGTCATCTTTTGGACATCCAGTCTGGTCAAAAGGGGAAAGAAAAGAAAATACACAACATTCCATCATCATATCACAATTAAAATATTAATCTGTACTATTTTCTATAGCATTCTTTGTAAGTGAGCATTTATGTTCTTTATGACTTAAGAGGGCAGTATTTGAAGATTTTTTTATTTGAAGATTTAGGCTGATCCGCACAACGTTAAAGGGATTTTTCAGGTTAAGACCTGGTTTCAGGGTTAGATTTAGGTTTATGTTAGGGTTCGGCACTTAGTTGTTTAAGGTAACGGTAATGGGCGAGGGTATTCATTAGTATTTATCTAATGTGTCCTCACTAAGATATAAAACAAGTATGTGTGTGCGCGCGTGCACATCTGTTCGCGCACGTGGCAGGTGCACAAGGCGGTATGTATCGTCATCAAAAGCTCCAGGTCACGTGGTGAAAGAGACGCACGTGTGTCGAGATTAAGTTGATTAGCGTGACTTTGATCGCGGTACCGCTTGTTTAGACGCAGTTATTTCTGACGTGAAGTGGGTTTGCGTGTATACTTTTTAAAGGACACGGGTTGCTGCGCGCATAAAACCGAGTGAAACACCCATGAAACGCAGCAGAAGTTTGTGAAGTAAAGTTGTGTGTTTCTTTAACGGAACTGGATGTGCGCGCAGCTGAGCGGATGCACACAACAGCGCATTGACAGTTTGCGGTGAGCTGTCTGTCTGTCTGTGCGTCAGTGAGCCTGCGCGGCTCGATGTACGACAGCAGCGGCAGCAGCAGCAGGAGGAGGAAGACGGACAGACACACTCCGTGGCGACAGGTCGGTCTGAATGGCACCGAGGTCCCGCTGCTGAGCGCCGGCGGCACATCAGCCAAGTGGAGAGTCGGGGGGTGGGTGGGGGGTATCTACGTGAAACTGCGTGAAGTCAGGATGGACGGGAAAGGCACTTTGAAGATGTTCACGCGGAAGAAACGGGAACTGATCAAGACGCCATCCATCTCGAAGAAGAGCCGAGCAGGAAGCCCCGGGCCGCAGAGCAGCGCACAGTCTGTGAGTGGAAGCAAGCATCACTTCTGGTTTGTGTGTGTGTGTGTGTGTGAGAGAGAGATGACCTTCAGTTGGAGAGGACAGGGCAGCAGAGAGGAAGCTGGACCAGGGTTATCTGTGTGTGTGTGTGTGCGCGCGCTTGTTCTTATTGCCTCTGTAGGACCTGATAAATACACCGACTCTTTAAGGACCATTAGTCCTCATGAGGACGAACCACATTTCTGAAGTTTGGGGTAAAGGTTAGAGGTAAGATGTGAATTGTGTTTAGGATTAAACCAGGGTAAAAGGCTTTGGTTAGACTGTCCAAATGGAGTGGAATTTAGAGTTAAGTCCAACAAAAACAGTTTTTTAAAGTCATTATTAAGTAGAGACATAAACACTTCAAGTTTTGATTTAATCATTGTTAAGAATGATGTCATCAAGGTGAGAAAGTGAAATAATGTCTGTCTTCTGCTGGGCAATAATTCAGTAACCATATATTCTATATATGGTTTAAAAAAAAGAAGTGCAGTTGTGTTTTGACAAAAGTTACAATTGTGAGATGATTCATAATTGGTGCAACTTAAGTGTTGCAAACTTTCACAATTATCAAAATCATGATTGACATTTTGTGTAATTAGTCAAACAAATAAATAATAAAATGTACTCATCTGAATAGTGGTATTTTGACCGGTGAATTCCCGCGGCACTGCATATTTTCAACTTAATGCTGTTCTATCACACTTTATCTTAATCAAAAAATTGCTGTGTCTTTCGACCTAGTGTGACCTTACGACCACTTGCTCGTATTGTTTTAGAATACGTATATATATATCTGTTTTAATAAGTGTTTACCATTTTAAATCACAATTCGCTAGTTTCTTTAAATTACACTCATGAGCAAAAATCAGTCTTTAATCATCTGACTTTGATGGGGATTATCTATAGGGACTGAGTTTAAATGTTTCCATTGTGATAACTTTTCTAGCCATATTGCCCAGCCCTACGTTTGTCTGAATGAAACCATATAAATCCAGTCATCCTGATGTCACCAGGTTAAATATTCATATAATTGTGACTGTGCGTGTGGGGTTTTCACCCATGAGGCAGTGGCATCTGTGAAAACTCTTGCAAGAGTTTTGACCATTATCTGGTGCTTGGTTAGAGTGAGGACACAGCCGTAGGGGGAAGGAGCATGCTGAAGCGAGGTGGCAAGTGTAGCTACAACCCTTACTCTACCAGTCAGAGAGTTAAGAAAACTGGGCTCCAAGGCAACGACAGTCTGGACATACTGCCCAACAAGCACAGCGTATGGCTCAAGCAGGTATGTGTGAGTGTAAGTGTGACTGACACAAGCAGCTAATGTAGGTGGATGTTTTAACTGTTTTGTGCTAGAAACTGCTTTCATCCGTTGTATCACTGAGTAGTACTTTTCCTTGGCTTTGCTGCTGATGCACCGGTTAGGCCCCAACACTGAGAGATGCATGACCTGTGACGCAAGTCTGTCATATCTGGAAAACTAAATTCACTAACCCAACTAGAAAAGTGGTTCCATGACATTAGTAAATTAAGGTAGTTTCCACCTCTAGGGCTTTTATTTAGTCACACAGATATAGAATCAACATAGTCAAACGGTTACATACAGCGATGACTGAATGAGGACACAACGCTTATGCATGCATGTCATTTTTTGTTTGTTTGTTTAATATAGCTATATGAACCATGTATAGTGTATCTTGAAGTTCCCTTTGATTCTCACCACTAAGTAATCGAGTAATCATTTGGTCCATAAAATGTCAGAAAAAATGTTGATCAGTTTTTTTCCAACCTGGAAATGATGATGTTCTCAAATGTCCTGTTTTGTCCTCAAACCAAATGATTTAATGTTAATGATTTCTTATATAAGGATCAAAGAAACGAGAAATCATAAAACCTTTTTTAATTATTAAGAAAACCCTCAGACAGATTCATTGATTATCAAAATAGTGATTCATTTAAAAATCGTTTAAATGTTTCATCCCTAATTATTATAATAACTAGCCTTATCAATGACGCGTATTGTCTCTTGTCTTTATTGATATATTAAAGTATTGATATTGTAAATATCTGTTATTGAAAGTCTGCTCAGTTTGCCACACCCAACAACAGCTTGGAGCCAGGAAGTGTTATGCAACACAGGATCTTGTGAAAGTCTTTGTGCATGTGTTCACTAACATCAACAGTGTCACTCATGTTTGAGGCCACTGGAGCAAAGAGAAGTCACACTGTTGTTTTTTTCCATTCAGGACTGTATCATGTGATCGTCTTGACCTTTTTCCCCCTCTACCTTTTGCTCTCTCAGCTGTCCATCCTCCAGGAGCGGAAAGATGCAGGTGACATCAGCCTCTCCTCTTCCCCCTTGTCTACGTCCTCCTGTTCAACACTCACTCCGTCCTCTGCTGGGCTCCAGGACTCCTCCATGTCCTCACCCGGTACCCAGAGCATACAGCACCTTAAGCTGCCATCGATGCAAGGGATGAGCTGCCCGTCTCCTGTTTCCACCCTGAAGAGACCCACTGCATTGAGCAGACACGCCAGCGCTGCAGGTGTGGGTCAAACTCATCAGTACCGGTTCGAGTGTGTTAAAGTAGTTTTATATAGCACTTTTCAAATTGATGGACAAAAATGTAGGGTGTTACATTTTTATTGAAAATAACTTCAAAATTCTGCTTTTAAGATTAATGCAAAAGAAAACATTAGAAAATAAAATAAAGAAAATTAGAGGATAAAATAAGTAGAAGGATAAAGATCAAATGATAAGACAAAACACAAAAACAGTATAGTAACATAAACACTAAGTGTTGTGTGATGTGTCCATTTTAACACCCCCCCTCCCTGTGTCGTATTCCTGAAAAACTAAGTGGAAATGTTTTGAAAGCTCGTACTTCACGAGTTAAGATATTTCAGTGTCTGATGGTAGTTTAATGTAATACAGTATTAGTTATTGAATTTGCCCCAAGAAAATGTTCCCATTGGACCATTTTCTTCGTGTTCATATTCATGGCTATTCCTGTTGTTGCTTTCCCTGCTAGCTGCTAGTCAGTTATATTTGAACATATGAAATTTGTTATGTTTAAATTTTGGTCTTTTTATCTCAACACAAGTTCACAAGTCCCAAGTTTGAAGGGCACTGCATCATTGAGTGATGATTCTTTTTCATTCAATTACCTAATTCTCCAAAATTTCCAAATGTAGTGAGGAATAATCATGCTAACATTGTGAGAAAACGTTGTGAAATAAATTAAACAAGCAGCAAACTTCACTTTAAAGAAATAGTTCTTTGAACATAGATACAACTTTCACACGTGCTTGTTAAAATATGAACTTGCAGTTGTTTAGCTTAAGTCAACCTAGCATAGTAAAAGGTAGCAAGGGGAACCATTAACCCCAGCTTTGTTTAAAAGCTATCATGTCCAACTAGCATGTAAAGCCCATTTGATAACACTGTTTAAAGCTTAAATATAAAATATGCTTTATTTTTTATTAACAATTCTACTTCACCTCAAGTCACCTGAATTTTGCTAAGCTAACTATGAGCTGGCAGCAGCTTCTTAGTTTTTCAGCCAAATTTATGCTAAAAGGCCCATTTGTTGAGCTGAATTAAGCAAATATTGATTTATCTTCTCAAGCAAATGAGCACATGGTTCTTCCATGGTTGAGAAGAAATATAAGGTGAGAGGTGTGACATGCATATAAACAAACGTTTACACACACACATACATGCATAAATAAAAATACAGATAAGCACATAAATAAGAAATAACACACAAGATCATAAAACTTGCAATAACTTAAGAAATACACAATACACATAAAAATACTATAATAGTAGTCATTTTAAAAAAAATTTGACAATTCACTTGGTTAAGTCTATGTTGCTTCATCTGTAAGTTAAATGCATATATGCTGAATGATGTTCTCTGTGTCTTCTCAGGATTCCCACTTCAGTCATGGGTGTTCTCAAAGGGCCAAGGGAAAGGGGCTTTGACCCCAACTACTCCATCTGAGAGTCCAGAGAGCACAGCCATTGAAGTGGAAGACATCCCGGCCCTGCTGAGGGACGTGGCGCGTTTTGCTGAAGCTGTGGAGAAACTGAAGGATGTGGTTCTCACTGAAGGTACGACACCTTTTTTGTGCCACCCATCTCAAATCATTCCACAGAAACCTTCCCAATGACGTATGAGAGTTCAAATATTTACCTTCTAAAACTGTCAAAACGAGTTTGGTTTATGTTTCTTTTATGAGCTGTTACATGTTTACCAAAGCACAAGTCACAGAAACTTGTCTCATTTCAGTTTGAACCCAGTGTTCTGGGAATAAGCTGCAGTCAAAGAATTTAAGACATGAGTAATGTTTTGTGACAGTATGCCCCGTGTTTGTCTTTGCTCCATTTCGTTTGTCAGTTTGGAGACGGAACAATACCGTCTTGTCTCCAGCTTCCCCTTTTGTGTCGCACACTCCAAATCATTTTGACAAGGGCTTGAATGAGGAGCAATCCACCAAAGGTTTCTGTCGGTTTGCATCATTTCTGTACATTGACACTTTAGGGTATGATAAGGAAGGTGAAGGGAGAGGGAGAACGGTGGTTTGAACAACCCTGCAGAACCAAGGCAACAAGTGACTGAGCTTCCTCTCTCCAAATGAAGGGTTATGTTTCCGTTGCACCCACAGAGTCAACCACACTCTTGTCTCCAGCAGGAAGCCAGCTTCTTGTTTACTGAAGCCTCATTGACACTCTCCTCTTCTCCTCCTCAGCAATGTAGCAAGGTTTAAAACGGAAACGTATACTTTCCTCATAGAGTAAACACCACTATTTAAAGATTTAGTCTGTTTGTTTCTGAACCACTTTTTAAATATAACATAATTTTGAATATTATATATTTCATTACTTATTTTTTATTACATGTCATTTAGCAGACACTTTTATCCAAAGCAACTTACAATGGAGTACAGTCAGCCACTGAGCCACTCCACCCCCCCATAATGATGATGATGATAATGATGATAATAATAATAATAATTATTATTATTATTATTATTATTATTATAATAATAATAATAATAATAATAATAATAATAATAATGATGATGATGACCTGGGTGTACCTTTTGTCCCTATGTCAGCTGGGATTGGTACCAGCAGCCCTGCGACCCTCATGTGGAGCATTAAGTGGTAGACGATGAATGAATGATAATATTCTTCATAATCCTCTTTGTGTCCACATAGCCATCAATAAATGAAGTTGTCTGGGGGGATATTACAGTATTTGGAGGGCAGTACTTATTTTTGCAGAAAAATGCATTTATAGCTTTTAAGTGTTTAGGAAACAAATGACGGAACAGTTTGCCACCTGTAGGGCTGGCAATTATTGTATATTATGGTATATGAATAATATCTCAATATTTCAAGGCTATGTCCTGATATGAGCTATATCTAGTAGATTAGCTGGACACAGGCCATTTGTCCTGTGAGAAGCATAAACTAAACTCTAAAAAGAGAAGTGACAGTACATTGTAAAAACTGTAATATACTCTAAGATAAAAGAAAGTATCTACCCTAAACTGTAATTTCTATAGCTGTTATTGTGTTCTATACTTAAACACATACGGTTGTTAGGCTTTTGTATTAATAATACTATTTGATATCATAATATTTGACTGAATGGTTCAATATCAGAGCTACAACAGCCCTTAAAATCAGGAAAAGATGAAATCCAAAATCTACGATGTCTGGTCTCTAAATTCCAGTATAGATATCGATATGTTTCCCAGCTCTAGCAACCAGCTACACAGACTGAGTTCAAGTCATTACAGCCTTGTGTAATGACTTGAATTTGTGTGGTTGGGAAACTTCCTCTGTGGATAAGATGAGATGGACAGAGCTTTGAGTTCAAGTCATTACAGCCTTGTGTAATGACTTGAACTTGTGTGGTTGGGGAAACGTCGTCTGTGGATAAGATGAGATGGACAGAGCTTTGGTTTTGTATCTTTCCGTCTGCTCCTATCTGACTCTGGATCTATTATGTTCTCCACCCAGCGTTGGCTCTCTAAACAGGAAGCCATGATGGATAGTCTCTGACACAACGGCCTTGTCCACACTTCCTCCTTTTGATAGGTTGGCTACATCGTGACCCAACGTCTCCTCCTTTTAATCAGCAGCACAATCAGAGTTTGGATCTTGTCTACTGCTTTGCTGCAATCGAGAGAGTTCCTCAATCTCAATCTAAGTTCTGCTTGCATTTTAGGTCCCAGTTAATTTCTTTAACTGCAAACTGTTGTTTTAAACTGAGTGTATTTGATAAGGTGATTTGTTTTCTTTAGCTACTGATACCAGAACTGTGGTCTAATCTTGCAAAACGGTAGAAAAGACCACATGGTCTGTGGCCCAATGTCCAGATCACTCTGTTCTTATTGTCTGCTGTCACTGCTCAGACACATTCAAACTGTGGGAGGGTAGAGGAACCGGCTGCACTCAGGCCTCCTCTGTCAGCTATGTGCCTCCATCACATAGTTCAGTAGGAGGAGGCAAAATTGTGCAACGAAAAGCTGACGAAACCACATTTAGTTGGCTTATTATGGTTATAATAACCATACCTGATGGTTAAGGGAGTTGATTGAAATATGCACTTGAATGTGTCACTGGTGAAATCAGAGGTATGACCTGACACTGCCTTAACTGTTCTTTCTGTCTCCATTAACTCTAACAGTAGCGACATTGGCAGTGAGAGACATTTAGTGATTCAGCTTGTCCTTCATGTGCAGTTTTGTCTCCTACAGATTGTGCAGGTTGAGCAATGTAAAATGAAGTGAGAGCTTCTTAGTTTAGCGTGATAACAAGCAGCAAAAAGTGTTATTTGCTGCATTATACATGTGGTGCACTTCACTTACTGAACTTAAGACTTTTTGACTAGTGAATTTGTAATTCTCTAAGAGTAGGCATATAAAACATCTGGCACAAGTAGGGCTGCTCGATAATGGAAAAAAATCATTATGTATGTATGTGTGGGTATATATATACATACATACACATACACATACACACACGATACACAAATTTCGATTAATTGCACGGCCCTGTCCTGAAGGCCTCACAAAGAAGCAAATTCACTGTACAATGAATTACCATTCATTCTTTACTAACATTCTCCTGTCTGGGTCATTGGGGGATGATGGTGCCAAATCCAGCTTACACTGGTTGAGAGGCCCCGGAGAGGTCACCACTCCTAGCCAACATACACAGAGACGAACAACAATTCACACTGACATCCACATTTACTGCTATTTAGATTCTCTAATCAACCAAACCCCAATTCATACCAGCAGATAAAATGAAACCTTAACCACGAACATATAATATCCCACAAATGTTTCTCTATCCTGTTGCTAACTTCATCTACCACCTCTCCACCATATTTCCCTCCCATCCAGGTAAGGAGAGTCAGCGACCCGTGGCCCATGAGTGCTTGGGTGAGGTCCTACGTGTGCTGCGTCAGGTCATCAACACCTACCCTCTGCTAAACACTGTGGAGATCCTCACTGCGGCTGGGAAGCTCATATCGAAAGTCAAAGGTAAATATTGGCAAGGAAAGAATATTTATTATTTTAAATACCGTTTTATGTATCTGTTGATTGATTCCAGGGGTGTGAATCGCCCAGAAGATATTGCAATTTATTGACTTTTTACAACTGCAAAGCGTATTCCCAAAGTTAAACAGCTGCATGATATACAAGCCTATTATACGTGCAATTAAATGTAATTTTATTTTAAAATGTTGTTCTGTTTATTTCATTGGGAAACATTCTATCTCATCGTCGTCATCCTGGTCACACAGTATAGCTTTGCTTTTACTGCTTTGGCTTTAACTGGTGCCACAAGAGTCATTTTGCACCAGAGTGACGTTTGCATTAAGACATAGCAGCAGGATGTCCCACAAGAGCGCTGTTTCCGGGACATGGCCTCTGCTGCAGCAGCTGCAGCAGGTTAAGTGACGGTGTGTTTTGGCCTGGTTTTTAACGTTGCAGTCAACCATTATCCATCTTTAGCAGCCGCTCTGTCCAAGATAACAGGTGCTGTCCAGAGATGCAGCCTCTGTTCTTGGGTTTATTAGCAGCAGCGCAGTTAAAGTTCATGTTGGGGCTGAAGTGTGTTCATTTTTAGTTTGAAGTAGCATTTATTGCTTTTATCTTCACCTCAGGCTCCTCGGTTCTGCATCTATCTGTGTCTTTGTGAAGCAACACTTAAAGGGAGAAATGTGTATCAATGTTGCCACACAAACCTTTTTGTTGCTCTGCTGTATAAATAGTTTTGACCCCACCTCCCTTAATACTACACACTGGATGTTAAACCACTGAAACAAATGTATTTAGGACACAGCTATTTTTTCATTTCTGTGAAACACAGTTTAGGGTTTAGTCAACAGAACATAATATCCTTAGGTATTATACAGTAGATCTGATGGTGTGATTTAACTGATGTGCAGGTGTATAAAATGCATGTTTTTGACATGACTGAAACCTGAACATGTGTATATTTTTTTTCAGGTTTCCACTATGAGGCTTGTAATGAGGCAGACAAGAAGGAGTTCGAAAAGGCAATTGAAACAATTGCTGTTGCTTTTAGCAGCAAGTAAGTACCTGGTTTATGTTTTTATGTGTTATTGTGAAATAATCCCTCGACAATCCTATTCCTGTGGTATTCGTTTCTCCAAATACTTGTTATTGGTTTAGCTGCACCCCTTGCCAGTGAAATAGCGATCTTTAGCTGTACTTTTACAGGCAGGATGTGTGTTAACGTGTACGTTGTAGTCTGCTGTTGGGAATGAGAGAGAGAAGTGCAATGATGGTGACACATTTGCATGAGGCTGAGCTGAAAACAGGAAGTGGTTTTTCTTCTGCTGGGTGACAAAAACCAAAACTTGAGTTGTTGTTCACTACCTGGCTGCTAAAAGAACAGATTGCCACAGACAGGAGAGGTTGATGATAAAGACTCTGTTCTCTTGATTTGAAATCGTGGAGACGAGTCAAAGGCCAATGAATTTAAATAGACAACTATGAAATCATCAAAGTGATGAATATGTCCTTTAAAATTATATATTAAAGTACAAAATGTGTTTACTTTGTGTAAGATAAGTATATTGTATGTTTATTGTGGCATTCCGGGTTTAGATATCAGTCACAGGAGGAAGTGAGCAGGCACACAAGGTTGAAATCTGCCTGACAAGTCTGTTTCCTCATTCTGATATTATTATTCTTCTCTACATGAAGTGTAAAATCCAAGTGTTCTCATTTGTTTCGCCTCTTTTTAACAGTCAAGTCCTCTGAAAGAGGTGTCAAAATTATGTAGGAGCGGATAAGGAATTCAATATAATTGAAAGTCCTACTGTATAAGAACAATAGGTCGTGTGTTGGGCTGAAATAATGCAGATAGAACTTATTTTTCATCATTTATGAACCTGCTGAGGTTTGTCCAATGGTTTTCCTTCCCTTCAAATCTGCTCTACAGTGTCCCCTGCTGGTCTTTCTTTTTTTCAAACAGACAAAAAGTTCTTATTAAAAGTGTAGAATAGTTGTGCTGATGTAACCGTGTCTTTCTGTTTCTGCTCGTCAGTGTCTCGGAACTGCTGATGGGAGAAGTGGACAGCAGTACGTTGCTCTCTCTGCTGCCCACAGAGAAAAGCAGGGTCAGTGAACATTGATCACAACATAAAAATACATTTCCACTCCCACTTTTGCATTGGGTGTAGAGAAAATGAGTTAATGATGGTGAGTTTGTTTTTGTTGTGCAGTCGATGGAGAACTTGTATGCTGCGACAGATGGTGGTCAGTTCAGGAGCGACCTGCAAGACATGGGTAGGAAATCAGTCACTTCTCACTTTCCTACTTTCACTGGGTTTGGTGTTAGTTGATGTCTGTGTACTCTGTCATTCATTTATATTGGAGAGTAAACTATATTTAGCCTCCATTCACTTCATGAAAGATTTTACATGTTCATCGTCTGACATTTTGATGTTCACGTGAGATAGTCATAGTGAGATGCAATCACAACAGCAGGAGAATGTCTTGAGGGTCCAGCTGAAGTGGTGTCGTCTGGCTTAAGCAAGATGGAGGCCGGACACTCACTCATTCAGTCACTGTAGCGTAATCAGACTTTCTTCTGCAGCAATGTCACATGAGCTCACTTGGATATTATGCAGAGATTTGATTGATTTTGCCTTTTTGCATAGATAATCTCTGGAGAAAATCCTAACTGCATCTCTGAAAATGGCTTAAGAGAAACACCTGATCAATTAAACAACTAAATGGCAGAGTTTATAAAAAAAAGAGTTTTAGAGATTTGACTACAGCTAGTTTAAAATGACAATCAAATATCTGCATAACCAAAATAAATACTAAATATTTGAGATGATCACCAAGTCGTACTGTGAGTTACAGCTCAGATAATCACTAATTTCCCTAAAAAAAAAAATGCCGTCTGCAGACATGAACGTGTGATAATGTCTGGAGACAATTCTCCACTGGAATTTGACCACACATGAGAAGTGAGACGCATCCACAACAGCAGTACAATCTCTTGAGGTTTGGGAAACAGGAGCCAGGTCACACACACTCCCCACTTTGCAGTTTTTCCTTCTGTATTGTCATTTTAGCTCAGTCGGTTATTCAGAGATTTGACCAGGTAGTTGGCAGAACAGTCTCTGGAGAATGTTGGGAGCGACTTGTGCAGGTGTTTGCATTCTCACATATAGCAGTGCCTCTGGACAGATTCTGGAGAGTGTCCACACTTTAGTGCATGTACAGCATGTGGCAGCTTAACGTCTCATCCGCACAGAACTCGTCTGAAATGGTGATGAACAAAACGTTATCACCAAAATAAAATGCTGAATGTTGGAGATTTTCACCTAGATCTTCATCTTCACCTCACCACAAATCATCAACTCAGGTAGTTGTCATGTTTGTGTGTTGACGTGTAGGCCGAGGAGAGGAAGTGGATGTGATCCTCCAGCACAGTGAGGGAGGAGTGGACTCCGCTCTGCTTTATGCCAAAACCATCTCCAAGTACATGAAGGACCTGATCAGCTACGTGGAAAAGAGAATTTCACTCGGTAAGTGTCGGAGCCAAATGAGTTGATTGATCAATGTGTTTAAGAAATTAGAATGTTTGAAAGAAATAAGTTTGACCCTTTGCAACTTGATCTTCGTTTGCATTAATATATTCAGATTTATAAAATAAATCAGTTTAATCAGTATCAGAATATAAATGTACCACACATTACGTTGTTATTTGTGTTCTTCTCTTTTATCAGAGACTGAATTCTCCAAGGGCCTCCAGAGATTATACCAGTCCTGCAAACACAGCATAACGCATGTAAACCCCCTTTTTTAACCTTCTCTCAACATGATACACTAATGTTTAACACAAAAATACTTCAATGCTTCATTTTGTCAGATGGTTTTGGTTGAGTATCAAATCCTTTCTTCCTCCAGCCCCACATGCCTTTGTTCTCCATCTATTCTCTGGCTCTGGAGCAGGACCAGGAGCAGAGCGTGGGGCTGCAGCAGGCCAGCACCACCCTGCACAGCCAGACCTTCATCCAGGTGACGGAACAATTCACTTCATCTGTTTAAAAATGCTGTGCTAGGTTAATATTCTTGGTGTTATTCAATAATAATGCGATAATAACCCTTCAGTGTAATGTAAAGCAAGTGATCTGAAAGAGAACTAGACTGTACCTCAGCTTTGACCAATCACAGGGCAGTTCAAAGGGAGGATACAGAAAACTTTATTAATCTCTGAAGAGCCATTTATGCTGGTCTCGTACGGTTTAACACAGGTTTCCACAGTCCACTCTAGTATGTATACATTCATACAAGATGAATTTTAAGTCTCGGAGGAGACGGTATGGTATATGGGAAGAATATATCTACTATGCACATGGGCGGGCCAGGATAGCTCAGTTGGAGGAGCTGGCGCCTTGTGGGCAAAGGGCCCCTGCAGTAACAATACAGGCAGAAAACATCTTGAAACTCTAAAAGTGTGTGTGTGTGTGTGTTATACAAATCTGTCTTTGCTTATTAGGTGGGAGGGGCTCAGGACATAGAGCCATGATCCATAAATATTAGTATTTAATGACCTGAGGACTCAGCAGTTACCTATTTTTCTAGGCATTCTGCCAACTGCAGCTTTAAATCACCCTGCAAGAGTCGCTCATAACCTACTACTGTTTTTAATACCGGAGTGTCCTGCTCCTGTGCACACTGTGTTGATCTGTTATTGTTATTCCGTGCAGCCTCTGATGCAACGAAAACAGGACCACGAAAAGAGACGGAAAGAGATCAAAGAGCACTGGATTCGAGCAAAGAGAAAACTGGTAAGGTCTCATTTTCTTTATATGTACAAACATGGACCCATTTGTCTCCCAAGCAACAATTGGAAAAGTGTAATGTTTCTATTTAGATGGAGTGTGAGGCGAACCTGCGTAAGGCCAAGCATGCTTACATGGCTCGCTGCGAGGACTACGACAAGGCCAAAATGGCGGCCTTTCGAGCTGAGGAGGAGGGAGGAGGATCTACAGCTAAATCTGTGGAGAAGAAGAAACGATTAGAGGAAGAAGCTCGTAATAAGGTCTTTATCTGCATCTGCTGTTTGTCCTGCATGTGTAGGTTTAGAGCAGTCGTTCCCAAACTTAAATTGTTTAATATAAATTAGAGCTGCAACTAACGATTATTTTCATAATCGATTAATCTGTCGATTATTTTCTCGATTAATCGATGAATCGTTTGGTCCATAAAAAATCAGAAAACCATAAAAAATGTTGATCGGTGTTCGTCAAACCTGGAAATGATGATGTTCTCAAATGTCTTGTTTTGTCCACAAACCAAAATGATTGACTTTTAATGATTAATTTGTTATCCAGAGCAAAGAAATGAAGAAAATATTCATATTTAAGAAGTTTAAACAATCAGAAATCTTGTTTTAATCATGAAAAAAGCTTCAAACGATGAATCGATTATCAAAATAGTTGTCGATTAATTTAGTCATCGATTAATTGTTTCAGCTCTAATATAAATATAAGAATATAATAAAGTATGAGGGTGTGGTTTAAACCTATTGGGACTATGAAAACCGTACCCAGAAGAATATCCACTAGTAAAAAATAGAATAAGAATTTCTTAGAGTTGCACACAAACACCAATCAGTGATAGTGAATTTAACCCATCCTTATTCACAACCAGTTGTGAACACACAAACCAAGCAACAACAATGATACCTTTCTCAGGGCCACACTCAAAAATCATTAGATAATTATCTCTGAAACCTTCTCTGTACTGATATTAAAAAAAAGAAAAGGATGTAATGAGATGCTTTTTTTAATGGTACAATATGCTTGTGCAGGCAGATGAAGCTGAGGCAACCTACAAAACATGTATCGCAGATGCCACCACACAGCAGCTGGAGCTGGAGCACACAAAGGTCACCGTGCTACGACAGCTGCAGGACATCATCAAACAGAGCGACCAGACTCTTCGCTCGGTCAGAAGAATCACAAGAATACACTCTCACACGCCGCCATTCCTCATTGCTACGGCTTACTGACGATTGCTGTACCTCTTCTCTTCCTCCAGGCGACCATCTCTTACTACCAGCTCATGCACATGCAGACGGTAGCTTTGCCCGTCCACTACCAGACTCTGTGTGAGAGCAGTAAGCTGTACGACCCAGGACAACAGTACGCCGCCCACGTCAGGGACCTGCAGTTACCAGAGCAGCCGACTGTTCACTACACATTTGAGGCCTACTCCGCCTCGAGCTCATCACAGTGAGAACTTGAAAGTTTTTCATTTGAAAAGTTTGACATTATTTGCTGAGAGGTCACAGAAAGGTCATTAAATTGTACCACTTTGAATTTATTGACTGTTTGATATTCTTCTCATTGGTGCAGCCATGGCCACAGACCAAGGAACGACAGTTTCAACACAGAGCAGAGCCACACGGACAGTCCTGCCACTGGCTCGGATACAACAGTTCCTGACAGAGAGGCAGAGGCTCAACGCAAGAGTAAGTGATGTCGCCTGCTGCTGTCTTCTAATATCAAATGACTTTGACCGGACTGCATCCAGGATACTTACTTGGAGCTGCAGGAAAGAAACAGCAGCAATTGTAACTGAACATGCAGGCTCATAGTCCCTCTTTTTGATCACATTCATGAGAAGCCAAAATCTTAATTGCACACAGCTATGTTGAGAAACACAGATAGTTATGTGGAGCTGTGATAGGTGTAATCAGCATTGGCAGTGGTTTAAATGTAAGACATTTGTTTATATTTAAACATTACAAACTACAGCTTGAGAACAGACGTATAGCTAAACGTAATATGCTGTGTTAAACTATGGCTTGGTTCAAAAACGTAATTTTCAGATTCATATCGAGCATCATTTTAAAAAGATCATAATATCGATTCATAAAATCACCAGATCGACTTTTTCATATCTACCATTTCCTTCCAGTTTGTGAATTGAATGGGGAAATGGGAATTGATTCAGGAATTCAGATGCACTACAGAGCTCCAGTACATTTGAAGACTTTTGAAGAATCCAGCTACTTTTAATCCAGTCAAGAGTGAGAACTCTACAAGGAGGTGGTCCTCTGCTCATGATATCATGTTTCTCCCAAAAATGCATTCATGTGCTGAGGAAGAGACGAGAAAAGGGAATGCTTCATGAGGCAGCAGTGGACAAGAATACATACATCACTGATGGCAGCTTTAATAAAACAATTAACCTTTAAATGACCTTTTTTGTACACATTTGACTTGATGTTTTTAAATCTACACTTCCAGATTTTTAAAATATTAGGATTATTGTAAATGGACTAGAAAATGTACGTATGTAGTCACTCACTCAATTGCCTTCTCATGGAGGGATTTTCAGCTTATATATCTGTATAATGACCTTTTTATAGCAAAGTCTATAGAGTGACAGGGATCGCAGTAACCCTTGCTTAGTTTTAAAGCTGTTTTCCTACATTGTCCCAGACTAATAAACCAATAAGAATTAGATAAAATAGTAACGTTGGCTGTCCACAGGGCAAGGCCACAAGTCTTGGGGTTCAACAGTGAGCGACGACAGCGTTGGAGGAGATGGAGGCCTCGAGTCTCCTACCATCAGCACAAGTAAGAAACACCTCAGATTCACAGTAACATACACTCGTCTCAGATTCTCCTCATCATGCACAAAGATAATAACTTAGCTCTGCTGAAATCTTCCCTGCATATCTTGGACAATGTTTTTGTTGATTTGTAGGTGACATCAGTAAAATTGCTCGAACATCGTCCACTGGAACAATGTCGTCCAATGAAGATGCAGATGAGAAAGACGGGAATGTGACTTCATTTGAAACTCCAAGTAAGATCGTTTTGTTTTGTTTTGTTGATTTAGATTTTTGTTGATAAAACATTTCCTTGGCTGTGTGAGAGCCTCTGATGTTTTTCTTTCTCTCCAGATATCAACGGCATGGATCCTGACGTGGTTGTGTCCACCAGACCTTTCCGTAACCTCGGACTGTCCAAAGCAGCTCAGACTCACCGACTGAGGAAGCTGCGGACTCCCTCAAAGTGCCGCGAGTGTGACAGCTACGTTTACTTCCAGGGGGCAGAGTGTGAGGAGGTCAGTTCTTCATCCTGACATTTGAGTCCAGTGAAGAACTTCTGTGATGTAATTGTATATGCTGTACATGCATACTATGTCTGTTTATACTCAAAGTATATATGAAAGTATCATTCTGGGTAACCCAGAGAAAAACCAAACGAGTAGCAAAAGCAATGACAACATGGACAGAGACATAGGAATGGATAACTTTATTAATGGTCAAGGTGAAATTGTGTCATAACAGAATTAGGACACTTAGAAATAGGCAAATGGTGAGGAAAACAATTAACACAGTAAAACAAGTAAGGGTTTGTTTTAAAAAGTCTGATCAGTAACAGTATAAGATAGCATTGAATATAAAAATGACTTTAAAACCTTTAAAAAATCTTTAAATAAATAACACACTGAGGTTAGAAGGCTTAAGATCAAATTTCTAAAATGAGTAGGGACATGCTGTATTTTATTCCATGAGTGAGCTGCGCTGAAACAAAAATACATTTTTCCGCTGTGGTAGAGCTCCTTGAAGTATCCTATTGAGGTTCTTGAAATCCTCTCCGTCCTCAGTGTTTCCTGGCGTGTCACAAACGCTGTCTAGAGACTCTTGCCATCCAGTGTGGCCACAAAAAGCTGCAGGGTCGTCTGCAGCTGTTTGGCAGAGAGTTCTCTCAGGTCGCCAGCTGCGCCAGTGATGGAATCCCCTTCATCATCACCAAGTGCATTTCTGAGATTGAGAGACGGGCACTCAAGATGAAGGTGAGTTCAAGTTTTCAAGACAATGTGCCTGACTCTGAGGAAGACAGGACTGTCCGATAATAACCACTGCTTCCTGCCTGCAGGGAATCTACAGGGTGAATGGGGTGAAGACTCGTGTGGAGAAACTGTGTCAGGCCTTTGAGAACGGAAAAGAGCTGGTGGAGCTGTCTCAGTGTTCACCACACGACATCAGCAACGTTCTCAAGCTTTACCTCAGACAGGTACACGTGCATGTTGACAAGAGGTTGTTTTCCCTTGGACTGTACTCTAATCTAATCATGTGTGGATTTGTTTATTTGAATCTGCAATAAGTCAAGCTCAGCGCCATAAAATATTTTAACCATGCACTTTATACACACATGATTGCAAATACTATGCACTGCATATTCAGTCCACTTTATTAGGTACACAGGGCAGATAATAAAGTGGCACCTGATGTGTTCTGCTGCTGTAGCTCATCTGCTTCAAGGTTCAAGGACGTGTTGTAACATATGATTTATTGAATTAACTGTTTTATCATTTGAAACCAGTCTGGTCATTCTTCAGGCATTTTACCCTGAGAAATGCCACTCACTGGATATTTATTTGTTTGATTGGACCACTCTTGGACCAGTAGATCAGTAGTTGCTGAAATTCTCACACCAACAACCATACTACATTCACTTAAATCACCTTCCTTCACAAGGCAACAGTAAGTTATAAGGGTATGTGCTGTAAAACAAGTTCAATAATAGAAACAAAACAGAATAAAAAACATAATTAATACAGAATAAGTAAAGCAAAAGTGCATATGTGCACAAAACCAGTTACAGATGTGTCTAAAGTGACGGTACAAAGGGTATTAATTATAAAACAAATATAGATGATTAAGGAGGATAGATTAACATTAATGAGCAGGTCAATGATGTACCTAATAAAGTGGCCAGTGCTCATTTAGAAATTGTGGAGTATTTAATTAAATGTAAAGAATTTGTCATATTGTTTGTTTCATGCTCAGTTCAACTCTGTTTCCTTTATCCTTATCCACCAGCTGCCGGAGCCCATCATGCTGTTCCGCCTGTACAACAGTCTGATGGGTTTGGCCAAAGAGAGTCTGCACAGTGAAGAAAATACACCAGAGGCGGAGGAGGCAGAGTCGAGCAGTGTGAACCCAGCAGCGGGCAGAGGGTCTGAGCTGGTAGATCTGGGTCCAGACACCGATCCAGAGGTTCTGGTGCTGGTGGAGAAACTGAAGGAGCTTCTCAAGGAGCTGCCCAAGACCAACTTCTCTTCACTGAGATACATCATTCGACACCTGCGAAGGTCCGTTGCCATGCAGGAAAAACAGGGCAGACTATCAAAGCCCAGCACTGTTAAAAGTTAAGAAGTGCAGAAATCATTCCTCTACTTTCTCTTCTCCTAGAATCGCAGAGCTGGAGGAAGATAACAAGATGAGTCCCAGTAACTTGGGGATTGTGTTTGGACCCTCGCTGATGCGTCCACGTCCAACTGGGGCAACGATATCTCTGTCATCTCTGGTTGATTACCCGCACCAGGCCCGCGTCGTGGAAGCCCTCATCGTCTTCTATTCATCCATCTTCCAGTCCAAAACCTCTCAGACGCATAAAATCTGTCGCTCTGCTTCTTTCTCTGCTCAGCAGGTATGTTTTAAAGGTCCAGTCTGTGAGTTTTAGTGCAATAAACGAAGGACTCAACTTTCCTTTTTCCACGTGTTTGAAGGAAAAAGGAAGTCAAGTCACCTTTATTTCGATCGCACATTTAAAACCAACCAGGTTTTAAAGTTCTTTACAGGGTAAAAAGTACAACAACAAGGTCTTCACATACCAGAAAGTATGTAAACACCATTTCACAACAATCACTCTTTCACTCCCGTCTTTTATCTTCTTTGTTGGTTTGCAAACATGGCACAAGATGTGGCCTTCATAAAGCCCTTAAAAAACGGCTTATTTTAAGGTTATGAAAACCAAGCACATTTTTATTTTAATGCAAATATGCACACATTTATGGGTAGTATATTCAGTATCTGCCAATAAACCCTTCTAAATGTTTCACTGGACCTTTTAATAAAAAGCATACTCCCAATTACCAACTTCATGAACTAAAATTCAGCTCTGCGCCTTATTCAGGTGTTGAAACTTACATTTATTAACTTTTAAAGCACATATTAAATGTGAGCAATTGTAATATGGGATAACAAACTGATATTTAGTCATTAAAAGGTTAAATGTTAAAAGGTAATTGGGTTCATCTCAGTACAAGAGATAATATGGTAATGCCCTTTGTACTGATTTTCAGTATGCCTAAATCATTTTGGCATTGTCATTATCTTTAACATAAATGTCTGTAACCACAATTTTTAAAAAAGGGATGCTGCTTGTTCATGGACCTTTTTTTTAAAATTGCTTCTCATTTTACAAACATCACTTTGACGGGGAAGAAAAAACCTTGACATGAGTCAGTCATTTATGAGTGTGAACATAATCTGTTATAAAGGTGAGTAGCAAATAAAAAGGTTGGCATGCATTTCACACCCAGAGTTATGGCCCATAGACACGATTCATTTTCAGCTCTGGTTGGTGATTCAATCCTGTGTACTGATCAGTAATCGCCTCTGTCCCTTTTCAAAAAACATAAAATTAGACTTGGACTTAGACTTCCTTTTATTGTCATTGCACAGAAAACACAGCAGTGAAAACTGGCAACGCAATTTCGTTGCTTGGCAAGCAGATAAAATCCAACAATTTTGAGGTAGATTATTGTGTACTATGATTAATAAAAAAATAAATAAGTGTTTTTGTGTATATATATATATATATACATATACATATACATATACACACACACATACATATACATACACACACACAAGAGTAGTGCAAAAAAAACAACAAAAACAGGAATGAAATCTGTAAGCAGCAAAAATAAATATTGCACAGATAGTGTCGGGGGGGGGGGTGTTATTTGGAATTTAGCAGTCAAATAAATGTGTGTTTACACAATGTGTGTTATGTTATCTCATTGATATCAATCTATATTTTCCTCTGGTTCAGGGTCCTAATGCAGAGGACAAGACGACGAGTCCTGCTGATGGAGAGGAAGATGGAGGGGAGCAGCAGAGCAAACTGGACTCTGACAAAATGGAGGAGGGATGTGGTGAGTTTCCATAGAGACCAAGTGAATACAATAATACGGTAGATGACGTAAATCCTGCTGCGTTATAGGTGTTTAAAAGCGTTAACAAGGCAGATGACAAAATCTCTAAAATAGGACCTTGTTAAATAGTAATCATCTCTATTATAGTAATACAGAAATTGCACATTTGTTTTTTATTTCTTCATTCTGAGTTTTCATCCTTGCCATGTTTTTTAAAGTTGTCTTGTTTTACCAGAGACTGTTGTCTCCGCCTGTGTTGATATGAAACAAATGACTTCCTGTGTGACTGAGCAACACAAGATCCAAACACTGCTGTATTTGTGTGAACTTGTGTGGCAATAGTTTGAATCTACTGGACATTTGTTTATATCTAAAAGTTAATAACAGTTTTAGAACTGCAAAACAAATGTACTCTCGGGTTTAATTAGAGTGACTAACGGTATGACCTCTGGCCTCTTAATCTCCATTTAGAAAGTTCTTTGGGCTCTAGTGAGCAGCTCTCTGACTCTGAGTTGGATGACAGCGGTCAAAGAAGTACACACTCTGGTAGCCTGATGAAGCAGGAGAGTGTGGTGAGTGTGGATGATGACCAGCTGAGCTACAGGGACAGTCTGGACCTGTCCAACCAGTCTGCGCCTCACACTGACCCAGACCAAGACGTGGATCAGGACCAAGACGACCCAGAGGGTAAAGAGCCGCCTGCTGTGCCGGACAATGGACCCCCAGATGATGACACAGGGCCAGAGCAGAATCTGAGCGCCTCCCTGGCCGAGCTCAACGTGAACCAGTCCAACAACAACTACCCGTATTCCCCCGTTTTGAGCCTGTCTGGGCTTCCACTGGCACGTCTGTGTGGAAAGAAATTACCTCTGACCAGGAACAGGGGCAGCGAGCCGGAGTTTGTCTGATCCTATCAGAACATCACTGTGTCAAATCAGTGAGATTCATTTGATTGACAGGAATCTAGTTTTATTTGGTAAAAAAGGAAATGTGAAACTGAGAGGGTTATTTTATAGTGTGCATGAAAATTCAGATTTTATACAATTATTTTAAAAAGACCTGTGTGGATGTTTGCAGCTGTGTGTTCTGATCTATCCTGGCACTGAAACCTCTGCTCGCTTCTTGCTACTCAACGCATTTCTTCTTGTCATTTACAACAGATTTGACTCATTATATAAAAGTGTTGTCTATTTTTACTTGTTTGTCTTACAATCCAGGGGAAGAGGTGTGTAGCATTCCAGTCTGGATGTGTGCAATGCAATATTAAGTGAATTTCCTTTCAAGTGCTGCGGGTTTAATATCGGCACTAAAATTTGAATAAGTTTTGCCGTTTCTTATAAATGTTGCCTGTATTGCCTTTTAGGTCTATTTTAAATAAAAGTATTATTTTAAATGTATCCTTGTTTTTCGATTTATGATCCGAGTACATGAAAATGGTAATTGTTACCACAACGCAAGCAGGAACAAAACAAGTGACAATAATTCTGTGACTTCCTGGTCGTGGGGAGGGCACCAGGGAAACGGTTATCGACCGTGGGTGAGAACGCTGACATAACATTAGGCCGAAGCAGCATCACCCAGCACGAGCTACAGTATGCCTTTCAAAAGCAAAAACAAGGTAGGTATCTTAATTCACTATAACCTAATGTAGCATGATTGAGTGAGAATGCAGTTCTGTAAGTTTTTAGCTTTGGGCTGAGATGTGAACTGAATCAAGGAAAACACATTTTCATATTGAATTATTTATTTTACAAAATCTAATAACGAAATATTTTAACAAAACAGGAATAACAAAGAACAATCCAGGATTTCAGATTTAACATCTTCAGTCTTCCTCCTAAATGTCGACCCAGAAAAACACCTGGAGCATAAAACATAAACTTTTTAAAGCATGTAAATACTGTTGAATAGACCAGAATAGACTCCATGGCTATGACTTTTTTTAAATGAGATCTTTGAATATTAAAATTATAGTTTCGTGCTCAGCACAAATTTGCATGTAACATACCTGTCACTGGACCAGTCTGTATGTGATGTACCTCCCAGCTGTTTCACTGGGTCTAATGATCTTTACTACCTGGAAATGTTGAAGAAAAATTGCAGAATTATCATCCACTCCATGTTAAGATTTTTCTTCTTCTACACATTAGTTAAAATAGAGCGTCACGTTGTACCTGTCCTCTTTTTAAGCCAAAGTAACGAGCCACAGGGTCTCCTGCCTGGATCCTCGGCAACTGACTCTCTTTTAATTTACTGAGGTAAAAATGTTAAGAAAAACCAACAAATGCACATTCTCACTGGAGACAACTTGGAGGAAATCAACAGCAGCTTTGAAGGATACTATCTGCCCAAAAGTTCAGTCACTTCCTCTTTTGTCATGACTATGTGCTCTGGAACAAGCTGAAAGACAAAGAAGGAATGTATCGAATGAGAAATGTTCATCTGAGGCATTTTTGAAATAGACTGTTAATGAGAGGATCCAGTGTGTTCTTTACCTCATGCTCTGTGATGTTAATAAGCAGCTCCTGTTGTAGAAACTGTTCCAGTATGTACTTGGGTGCCATGTCAACCAGAGACTGTAAGATATTTCCATACATTTGGTTTTGTTTATAAACATTTCTGCCAAAGGCGTAATATGCAAAAACCACAGCATTATCACAACATGTGTTCTTTACTTTACTTTAAAATCATCAGCTGGATTTCTTTTACAATTACCTTAAATTGTTGCTTACCTGTTTGGCTGAGGGCGTCATGCCCATCTGCACAACAATGATGGCCCGTGTGATGTTCTCTTCCTGCATTCGCTGACAGTACATCTTAATTGTCTTAATTCCCACCTTTTGCTCCTCTGAAAGGTGAATCAAAACAAAAGAAATGAGTGTGCAACACATAGTTTTAAGACTTGCAACTAGCGTCTATTATCAAAAACGGTTAATCTGCCACTTATTTTCTCGATTAACTGAGTATTTGTTTTAGTCCATTAAATGTTGAGAAACGTTGATTGGTGTTTCCTAAACCTTGAAATGATGGAGCAATGAAACCAGAAAATATTCACATTTAAGAAGGTGAAAAATCTGACAGCTTGTCTTGATGACAAAAAAGCCTTTAAAGATTATTAAAGATTAGAAATAGTTAAAGATTAAATTACTCATCGATTAATAATCATTTCATTGCTGCAGCCCTAAACAATTGTACTCAAAAGTACTAAGTGTACTGGCCTCTTCTTCTATTACAGGTACATTTACGTATTTATATGGGGGTTAAGTATTTTAGTATTCTGTTCTGGGTGTTTACCTACCAGGAAAGAAAACAAACATCTGGTCGGTGGGGTCATCGTTATGTGCCACCAGCACAGTGAGGTCTGTGCGTCTGGGGTGACCCTCACTGGGTTTGTCTCCAAACTGACTCTTGAACTCATCCAGCGTCTGGTCCAACTCGTCCTGTGTCACCAGGTAGCCCCTGTCATGGCACAACTAAGGGGAGAAGTGACGTTTTTGTAAGAAACTAGTGTTTAAAAACCGAAGAACGCTACACTAAAACTCCAATGTAGCTCTAACAGTGCTTGCAAGGTGACAAACTAGCTTTATCTCGTATTATTATTATTTTTTTTTTAATCTTCCAGTAGTAATTGATGTTGTGTTTTTACTTGTCTACTGTTGGTTGTCTGCGAGTACTGCTGACTGCAAAACAGTGCCACTGTTCTAATCTGATCTAGTCTCGTCTGTATCATTTGAGAGTAGCACTTCCCTAATCCCTGAACTGTAATAGAGTAGCGGAGAGCTAACAGCTACATGTATCTACACAAACATTTCCTGTAGGTCAGCTGCGTGTCAGTAAATAAAACACAAATTACCAAACGCCCCAAAATCCAACGTTACACATCACAGACGCCGCCATTTCACATACAATACATGCTAAGCTAGAAAGCTAAAATGAAAACAATCCAATTACACGCACCTGCATGATGGTTTTGCGAATCCTCCACAGTCTGTATGTTTCCTCCTCGTCGTCCATGTCGTCTCAAATGTTTTATTTTATCTAGATTTACTTAAATATGTATAAATTGTTTTGTTTATCCCTGTACTCAAGCGGACGAAGCGGCGCACGTTTTAAAATTGAGGACGCAGCCTGATGACGTGAGCAGTGACGACAGGAATTGTACGAGTCAGAAACTACCAAAAAAAACATCGGGTACAGAGGAGGAGATGATTATGGTTTGGATTTTTGAACATTAAAAAGTTATTATATATATATTCTATTCTATTCTATTCTATTCTATTCTATTCTATTATATTCTATTCTATTCTATTCTATTATATTATATTATATTATATTATATTATATAAATATTATCTGCGGTCCACGCTCCGGAGCAGAAGGTGGCAACAATGCACCTAATACGAAGATGCCAACCGCTTTTAAAATCAACGAGGAAGAAGAAGCAGGATATTACCCTTAGTATCCGCCCACTTTAAGCTCTGTTTGAAAATATGACGATGAATGACCTGTTCATGTCAATATGAGGCCTTTCGGCGTTATTTTAATATTCGGGGCTGTAACGAGCGTCGGACTAGCAGTGGTCATGATACTGTACTTTGTCCTCTTGTCCATAACGGTAACGTAACATTCTCTTGTTTTCATGACAGTGGTGGTGAGGAGTGTGTGTAAACACACCACTGTTCACTGATAACTGTTTGTTTTTCATCACATGTGACTCTGTTTTGTAAAAAAAAAACAAAAAAACAATAATAATCTGACGACGACACTATAAAAAAACACTGAGGGACAGCAAAGGCTGTGCAAATGTTGTCACACACAAAAATCACACTCATACAATAAAGTATCTAGGTATATTAAGAGTTTTTCTGATTGGGAAGAATATGGTGCTTACTCAGAAGTAAAATTGCCTTCACCAAATCAGAAACAGGTGAATATGCTGTAAATAAATATGGGAAATACCATATTATACCATGTTGGTTTACAGATGTCTATATATATACACAAAGTCAATGAACAGCACAACATTCAGTCACTGCTGGTGGCAATGAAAATAGGAAACAACAACAAAAAATAATTATCAAATAAGTGAAGAATCAAATTGCACAAGAGAGCAAGAGTGCTACATTTCCTTACTAGATCCAAGGCCTTTGTATTTATTTTTCCTGTTTTTTCCCCTCCCATTTTTAATAGATTCAAATTAATGGCAAAATTGTGGATAAAAAGAGGGGAGAGAGTTTTCATGTACAAAAACTAATATGATATTTTTGGTGCCTAATCGTGTCTGTCACATATTTATAAATGTGTCAGTTTATACAAGATGAAACATATACAAGCAGCAAGATGAAAAGCTGATACACTTATTTCTGAAATGTGATGGAATTGCACTGCTCAAGCAAATGTACTCCGTTACCCTCCTACTGAAAACTATTAAACCAAATACAGTATGAATTTCCTGGATGTAAAAAGGGTCTCAGCATGTTTAAGCAAATAATAAATTGTACTGTGCTATTTTAGTACAAGAGTTACTTTAGTACAGTAACTCCTGTAACCATATATGTATAGTTTATTGATGACTTGCATGTAGATTTGCCAGAACATTGTAAAATAATAAATTTTTTATAAATCAGGTCATGATGATGCTCTGTCACACTCTGCTCTATAACCGCTATTACCAGACTCTAATTTTAAAATAAATGTGTTGTTTTTTTCTCAGATTATGCTAATTTATTATGTTGAATTAATGATTTAGGTTTTTATCAGAGTGAGATTTATTGGAGGCTACGTGTATGCTGGAAATTCTGCTAATTCACTGATGTAACCTTTTGTTTTTCCCTCTGACATTAAGCATGTTGTGTAACAGGCTTATGTATTCCCTCACACTGCTGCTCTTTGCCCTGGCCACATGGAGCTCAACCTCCCATGGTCTTAATTCTCTGCTTTTTTAAGTACTCCAACAGTGTTTAGTGTGTTCTCATGATGATGAACTGTGAACTGTGGACGACACGTGCATTTCTGATGTCAGCTTTTAAAGGAATCAGTAGAGAGGAACCTATCAGAGCTCAGTGGTTGTGTTAATGATCACCCGGCTGGCTTTATATGAGCTCAGTGGGACGTGTGCTCTCTCAGGAGAGGGACTGTAGTTTCTCAGTGAATGTGCTGCTGAAGCCACTGAGTGGTTCAGAGATTTGATCACAGCTGCCTTCAGAGGACCTGTCTCAAGTGCAGTCATGCGCCTGATACGGTCCACTGTCCTTTTCTCTGTCCTGCTGCAGGTTATGGTAAGATAGAAAACGACATTTTGACCTAAATACCTTTTTATACTTAAGGACCAGGACCTATGTTCATGTCATACTCTTTTATTTAATTAATAACATAGCAAACTAACTTTTTGGAAATTGGATGTTTTCTTTGTAAGCTTTCTTTTCTCTCATGTTCTATGTTTATTTTCATTTTAAGTAAGTTCATCTCTGTAAACTGTCCGTTAGCATTTTTGTCCTTTTAAATAGATTTTGTTATTTGTTATTGAATAGATTACCAGGTACTAGATGATTGTGTAACACTGGTCAGTGCATATCAAATAGACAAATCATAAATATTTCAAAGAAAATAAGGTATGAAAAGAAAACAAACTGTTAAACTCGCTAATGTATTATTATGAATGTGGTTTTATTATTAATAGTAGTAGTGTTATCGTTGTTGTTATATTTTTTCTTCTTTAGAGAAATAAGCTATACCCTGCGTGTCACATCACATTGTTTCTTGTTTGTGCATAATTGTGTTTATTTATTTGTACACAAATGTGAATCAATTCTCTTTTATAATGAAATAACTATCATTGAGAGAAAAGGCTTGTATTTCATGGTAATTGTTGCTCCATCCGCTGGGACACACAGTTGTGTAAATGTTCTTGGAAACCTGACCTGATTGTGCACTCTGAAAGTCATCACTCTTCTCTTTTTCCCTCCTCTGTCTTCCTGCCAGTCTGCTTCCACAGAGACTGCCACGTCTATTTATGACTTCTCTGCGACAGATATCGATGGCAATGTGGTTTCCCTGGAGAAATACAGGTAAATCTGATGAGTCCCAAAATTTGCTGCAGCATCCCATAATGACTCAACAGTCTCTAAAACTGTATGGATGTGTGTGTCTGTTTTGTGTCTGCAGAGGGGATGTTGTCATCATCATCAATGTTGCCTCTAAATGAGGCAAAGCCCAAGTAAACTACTCTCAGCTTGCGGAGATGCACGCCAAGTACGCTGAGCGAGGTTTACGTGTCCTTGCCTTCCCCTCCAACCAGTTTGCAAACCAGGTACACAAACACTTTCTTTGTTTCTATGAGAAAAGGAAAAAATAAATGAATGTCTTCAGAAAATTTCACCGTGAATTCTTTACTGACAAAGATGAGAGAATATTTTATAGATTTAATATTCATTGTGTATCCAAAAGAAAAAGTGATATTAGATGTTAAATTCATGACTGGAAATCAATTTTTTAGAATGGTTTATCAATGAATTTATTTAATTTTAAGTCACTTTGCTCTTGCTTTATACTTTTGGTTTTCATGGATGTACAGGACATTACTTGAATTGAAAATGGTTGGTAAATATAGTAGTACATGAAACCAGCATTGGTTTAGTAGTTGTATTGCTAAGTACCTTAGGGGGGCTAAACGGTAGCTCACGGTATGTTTGATTCCCGGCTCCGCTAGTCTACATGCTGATGTGTCCTTGGGAAAGACACTTAACCCCCTGTTGCTCCTGACGCCTGTGCCAGTGGCGTGGGAAACTATATGCACTGTATGAATGTGAGTGAATGGGTGAATGGCAAAAGTGTTGTGTAAAGCAGCTTTGAATTGTCATTCATAGAAAGTACTTTACTTACTCTTCTCACTGGTTTTTAGCACTGGTTAGACAAGGTACCTCTGTTTTATTGTGCATGCTTTAATTTACTTGTTTAAATATTGTATTGTTTTTTCTCTTTTTAAAGTTTTACTTATTTTAAAAGCACAAGTTGCAATTGTTTCTATTTTTATGTTCTTTAAATTTGGATTTGTTTAGTCTGTACAGCACTTGGGTCGGCTGAGGTTGTTTTTAAACTTTACTGACTTACTTACTAAGTATTATGTATAATTCAATATACTGTAAATCCACTGGCTCTGAGGTTTGTTTTTTTTACTTGTTTTACTTTGAAGGAGCCTGGCACTGAAGCTCAGATCAAGAGGTTTGCCGAGTCTTACAACGTTACGTTCGACATGTTCAGTAAGATCGATGTGAACGGGGCCAACGCTCACCCTCTGTGGAAGTGGATGAAGGAGCAGCCCAACGGAAGTGGCTTTCTGGGAAAGTAAGTGATGAATTACACATGAATCATTAGCCACTTTGGCTAAAACAAAACTTCTCTAATTGTTAAACAAAAAAGCCTTCTGTGTGCAGGTTATAACAGGGACTGTTACTCACTGATCATGTGATTTCCTTTCATTCCTGCAGTAGCATCAAGTGGAATTACACAAAGGTAAATGTTTATTTCAGTATTTACACATAACCAGCAAACAATGAAACACCATCTGTGCTTGCACCTTCAGCTCGAACCCCGGCCATTCCTAAACTTTAGAATGTCACAGCATCATTTGAATTCTGAAAATCTGCCGCCCACCAACAATCTTAACTCACAATTCTGATAGATTTATGCATTTTCCTTGTCTCATCTGAAATCCACCGCTCCCTCCAGCCTGACCCAGCACACAATGAAGTGTTCTGTCGACTGTGGTCCCTGACCAGTTATACCTGTTCTACTTTAATACAACAATTGACCATTTACAAAAAAAAGGTTATAAATATTATAACACATTAAATATAATGGCTTTGTTTTATGACTATAATTGTGTTTTAAAATCGATTATAAATATTTTATTTGAAGCTTAATTGCAAAATTGAAAAAATAAATGTATTGGTTTTTAATGACCTCTCAGCCCACCAGGGGTGGGGCTCACACTCTTACACACAATTTTTTTAATTTTATTTTTTGCAAAACATGTGTCTTTTGTGCCTTATTTTACTTTGAAAAGTAAACCATGAAAATGAAATGATGAGTTTCCTTTTGTCTTCCTCTTCAGTTTCTGATCGATAGACAGGGGCAGGTGGTGAAGCGATATGGACCCATGGATGATCCAGTTGTATGTACAAACATCTTCTACTGCAAATACTCGTGTTTTTCTGGCTTGACTGTTGGTTTATCCTTTTTGGTCTTAGCTTTCTGATGTGGTTGTGTAATCATTTGTGTGCAGATGCCTGCTAACAAAAGAAGAGAGGAAATCCCTGTAGATTTAAATTGGTCCATTATGCAGGATATTTTTTTTCAGTCTGAAACATGCTTGTCCTCACAGAAAACATGGCTGCCAGTAGAGATACAACAAAACAATTGATTTTAAATCCACCATATCTTAAGAATATCAGGGTTCCCACGGGTCCTTGAAATCCTTGAAAGTTTGTGAATTTGAAAAAGAACCCTCAAGGCCCTTGAAAGTTTTTTTGAAAATTGCCCTAAATAGACATGGGTCATTGAAAGTGCTTGAATTTTGTGCAAGAAGTTGATATTTAGGTACACGTATCCCTTGTTTTTTACGACGCCACCTACTGTTTCATGCCCTGCACTGCGTGATGTACGTAAACCAGGCCTATGCAGAACATGTGGCGCTGAATCACTAGCGGTGTTGTGGACACTGTGCACTGTCTCTCTCTCTCTGCCGTTGACGTGAAATTTCATGCAGAACAATAAGTGAGTGATGTTAAGCAAGAGAAAGCAAATGACGTGATGTCTGGTAAATGCAAATTTGGCTCACCAAAGAGATTTACAAAGACTGACTTGCCCAAGATCGGAAAGACAATCACTTGTCCAGATGCAGTGCGTGCTGAATTGGACAAATTGGATGGAAGCCAGGGGGAAGTGACTCTTACAAGTTGCCCTCCCATCTTAAGCTGTGTCAGCACATTCTGTCCTTGAATATTGAGGGAATGCGTCCAGGGAAGACCTTGAAAAGTCTTTAAATTTGATGTCAACCAAGGTGCCTGTTAGACAGCCTTTACCTCTTTAAGCCTTTACCAAAGTCCACAGAGAAAATCAATGATTTTACATCACAGCACACAGGAGATGTTGATCCACTGTTTCCTCTGTCGGTACATTCAAATGTGCAAACCTGCGAGCTAAAAACACTGATTATCTCCATGGACTTTTGGACAGAAGAGTGCATGGTTCAGGGAGTTTCCAGCCAGAAAAGGCTGTCTAATGGCAAGATAAGGCAGCAAACATATTGTTAAAATTATGTAGACTTTAGCAGGCACACATTAGATTAGGTGGCACCTGGGTGTCCAGTTGGTTGCTGTTTGCTATTTTATCACTAGATGGCAGTACATCCCACACACTGAACCTTAAATGATCATGGGATTAGAGTAAAGTCTCATGTCCATAACTCACAGTCAAACGTTTGTACGTCATGTTTTCTTTATACACTTTCATTTGGATGACAATTTCTACTCTCTTTTTTCCAGGTGGTGGAGAGGGATCTTCCTCGATACCTTTAGTCTGATACTGAATTCACTGATACTCCGTCCACTCTTCCCCCTCTCCTCTCTGCCTCTCCAAGCCTCAGTGGTTATATAGTGTGGATTCACCCCAGACCAGTGACGGTCTGTTCACAAACCCGTGTGTCGGGCAGGGCAGACCTGATGAAAATGGCGTGCAAACCTCCTGGGAGAATTTCCAAGCTTTTAATCAATTGTTTCTCTGGAGAGAAGGAGAAGAGAATTCCTGAATGTCTAAAAGTGTTTTCCTAATAAACATCTTTAAGATTTAATTTTGACTTGTTTAGTCTGTGGTGGGTTTTTTGTGCCTTGCAGGTTTCTGTGGAATGTCATGTGTCCTGCTCTCTTTAAAAAAAAATAATAATAATAATGTTTTTTTTTTAGAAATGTGATGGTGATCCCAAAACATAAATTGTTTAATAATCTGTGGATGAAACTCAACAATTAATCAGTATTCCAGCAATCCAGTCTACCGCTGCTTTAAGGAATCAGAGCATAGGCCAATACACTTTAAAGATGCCTAAACACAAACTAAGATTTCTAATCTTTGTTTTATGCCTTTTTATATTCATAGCATTGATTAAGGAATTATACATTTTAACCGCAGCTCAAATTACAGATATTTGAATGTACAGATGCAGGGCTTTTGAGTCCACACTGTAAAACTGACTGATTTCCATTTTCAGTAATAGAGTCAAAGTTGTCCTGAACTCAGATCACTGCCAGAAATGACCTTGTAAAGTTTCCCATACAACAGATGTTTCAGGTCCCTAAAATTGTAAAAATAAAATAAAAGCCCACAGCCAGATTTGTACACTAACAAGAATGTAGCCAAAAAAAAAAACGACCAGAAATACTGTAGATTTGTTTCAGTGATTTTGTACAAACACGACTGTAAGTCTTCACACAAGGATATCTTCAAAAGAGGTGACAGTGGACCTGAGGAAGGAAGGAAAGAAGGAGCCGACACACCTCAGTCACCACTTTACGTCAGTGAGTCCGCAGTGGAAAGAGTGATGTGGATGCAGAGGAACTTGAAACCTAACCTCACCTGGACACACCGTGTAACCTGGCTGACCAGGAAGGCTCAGTAGAGGCTGTACTGCCTGAAATCCAGGCTGGGGAGATTCAGCATCAGCAGCACACAGGCAGACTGTAGGTCATACAAAGAGGGGAGTGTCCCTCCCCTCTTTGTATGACAATCACCAGCAGAGTCCTCAGAGGGACACAAACACAAACCCAACACCACCTCTTCACACTCCTGCCATCAGGCAGATAATACCCAAGGGTGAAAGAGGACATCAAGAGTGAAAGACAGCTTCTCAACCCCCCCATGCCATAATGACTTCATACCACCCACAAACCACTGTCCCCTCCCTCCCCAACATAATCACTAATGGACTCAATAGCACTTTACTTGACATAATCGCTATCATCTTTGGATTACATACTGTTTACACATACATACTATGTTTGTTGATTCAACAGAGACAAAGCACCACACTGCACTTTATTTCATCCCTTGGATTTTTACATCATGTTATTACAACTGTAGATATTCTGTTTCACATACCATCCACTTATATCACTGATTACATTGCATTTTGTATAGTATCTTTATTTCTTATCTGTTCCTAACTCCCCTTATTTGTAGTCATATTTTCTTTTTCTGGCCATTGTAAGTGCCAACCCATGGTGAACGGATGACCATTCATTTCTCTGGTTCCTTTGTCAGGAGCAAAAGAAACAACATATCAACAGTTTGGGAGTGAGGCGACTTCAAAGGCAGAGTTTACAATAAATAAAGAAATAAGATGAAATACTCAAGAATATATGGATAAAAGTGAGTCACATAAGAAAGTAAATAAAAGTAAATGACAAGTAAAGTGCTGGATTAACTGACTTTAAAATGAAAGAGTGCAAAGGATAAATGGAATAAATCCCAGAAAGCACTCAGAGAGCATGAACCTCCACCAAAGCCGCTCAGTTTCTCAGTATCGGTACACTCTCCTATACCTCGCAAGGTTTACACTTATTTTAAATAATCCTGAATCCAACATTACTTTTAGTGATGCACACATACCACCTCACCACTGCTGCTCAAATTTTACACAAACAGTGTTTAAACAAGGCGAATACAATATTGTGTGTACTGTGTATGGATGTTGACCCCTGTCCTAAAGAAATCCGACTTCAGGTATGAGGTATAATCTAATAAACCTTTAGGTCATAGGTTTGAAGGAGTAATCGGTTTTTGGCAAATAGAAATGCACATTTTATGGGTTGTACTGGCCCTGTAAGTCTATTATCTACTGTTTATTCATTCAAAGGTATCCATCTTTAGAGAGCACTGACATGGGATTGTGTTTGTGTACAGAAGCTCTGAGCTCTAAACTCATGGCTGTGGTTCCCTTAAGCTCATATAGAGGGCGCCAAAGTATTCAGTACCAGTAGAAAATAACCAGGCAGCGGCAGCAAGTGCGGTGAGGAGCACCGAAGAGGAGGAGGTGGAGGAGGAGGAGGATTGGAAATGAGCGAGTGGAGAGGAGCGGAGTGCGAGGAAACACCGCACAGATGAAGGCGCCGTCGCTGATAATCATAACATATTCCTCGGTCTGACTGTTGTTACGTACCATATCACGCTCTGCTCCTTCCTTCCACCGGGAGAGCGCTGTCGCTGCGGGGTCTTTCATTTGGAGGGCTTCTCTGTTTTTCCTCCGGGAGACTGAATGGAAGCGGCAGCGGAGGGAGCGGTCGGGCTGTCGGAGGCCAAGGACGGGAGCCCGCTATCCGGGGACGCAGCATCCGATGATGGGGACACGGTCGTTGGAGTTAGCTACGGGATGGACACCGCAGACATGGGTAAGTTGACGAATGACTCAATTTCACCAGGAATGTGTCACTCATTGCCTTCACATCATTTGCATTTAAAAGAGATAAATTCTGTTGCTGCTCTCACAAAAAGTCCCGACTCATCTTTGCTAGCAAAGAAGTGGTAAGCTAGGTAGGCTACTAGCTAACTTAGCTGAATAGATGGAGCAGGTGAAGTAATGTATGGACTCTACACATGAGATACTGTGGTGTATGTTTAATGTACATGTTAATGTAGGACAGTCCTGAGCAATCATATGATCACGATATTATCGCGATAAAAGCCCTCACAATAAGTTGAATTTCCATTACTGGGGATAATCGTGAAGAAGTTGGAGAAAACCGTTAATTATTAAATGGCATGATAATGCTGTCTCATTCGCGAACTTTCCGGCATCTTTGGAAATTTTTCATGAACGTCAGCTTAATTTTTTTTTTATTATCATGTGTTGTAACATTTCAACATATTTGACACTTTCTGTTATTTACTTTTAGAAAATATCTGAAAGTGCACATTCAATCCTACACTCAGTATCTCAGTCGGTTCAGTGTTGGTTAAAAATGTTCCAGACCTGCATACAACATTTGCTTAGTACTTTATAATCTACTACCTTGCAATAATTGCAATAATTGGAATAGTTTTGAACACATCAATATATAGAAATTGTGATTTTCTGCAGTTTTTATAAACAATATGCACAATTTAGGATAATGAATTGAATTGAAACCGTTAAAAGCCTCTATTTTGGCTTAATGTTTGTTAGCTGGCAATTTCTTGTGCCAGGAAATAGAAAATTTGGCAAAGGAGGTTGGCTGTAAAAAAAACCACAGCCGGTGTCTCATTCTCTGACAGGGTGGGTTTTCATCGATTTTAATTTGCACTTAAAAAAACAAAAAACAAAATGGAAGCACAGACAATTAAAAAGAAATCTTGAAATTAGAGCTGAAACAATGAATCGATTATTAATCGATTACTAAATGAATCGACAACTATTTTGATAATCCATTAATTTTCAATTGGGATTTCCAATTGTTTAATATTTTCTTAATTTCTTTGCTCTGGATAACAAAGAAATCCTTAAAATTGAATCTTTTTGGTCTGTGGACAAAACAAGACATTTGAGAACATCATCATTTCCAGGTTTGACGAACACCAATCAACATTTTTTAAGGTTTTCTTATATTTTATGGACCAAATGATTAATCGAGAAATAACCGACAGATTTATCGATTATGAAAATAATCGTTAGTTGCAGCTCTACTTGAAATATTTGCCGCACAATGTTTCGGTGCTTTTCTGAGGTTGAAAAGTTGACATGTCAAAATGCAAATAAGTGCAATTGAGTGGAATGTTTCAGTTCCATTCGGTGGCCCTTCAGTCACGTAATTTATAACCATCACTCTTAATTTGCTGAATTCTGTTGTACATATTCACATTTGCCTTTTTGTATTGTGGCACCTTTTCCACCCCCTACAAGTGTAAAAACCTAGAGATATTTAAAGATTTTCCATTGTTTCCACTCACCTTTTGACAGATTGCGATACCTGCCACTCTGATTCTGTTTGTTTATTTTATACATTTTTTCACACTGACACTAATGCAGATATAAAACGTGAAAAATAAAGCTGACTAAATCGGACTAACATATGAACACAGTGAGTGCTGTTTTTATTCTTCCTGTGCCATATCAGTAATTAACCCCCGTAACAGTTCTGTGAGACAAATTTTACTTTGTCTCAATTTACATTTCAGTGTCTTGGCAGAATTATCCTTCACCACAATGCTCCTGTCAGATTGTGATCGTATGAAATCCGCATTCATTGTCCCTGCTGAATGAAGCACAGATTTTCAAGGAGCATTTTTACCTCTACACAGAACAGGCTTGTGAATCAAAGGGCCACCTGGTGAGGGTTACTCATCGAGCATAGCTGTATCAGAGGATGAAAATAGAAGTCGGCCGCCTTTGGCTGCAGATGCCATTTTTTTTCCTAGTGTGCTAGATGGCGCGTGTCTTATCCACGTTTGGAAATTTCAAGAGCGTATGCCTGCACGGTCAATGCACCTTCACATGTAATGGAAAATACAGGCCTTTCTGAGACAGAGGGTGGTTAGAGAGATTGCAGATGTTTAATGTTGTAACTACTACTATAATATAAAAAATAATCAGTTAAACTGCTTTTGCTGCTTTTTATTTTCTATATTTTAGAGTAGATTTTGGATCGTATCCACTTTCACCTTTTTTTCTTTTTTATGCATCTCATTCCTTGATTTTGACTTGATTATCTGACCAGCACTGATATCAGCTCAATACTAACGCCTACCACACTGTTGTAATACTGCTGCCTACCTTATTATCAAACTGTACAGTACTGCTGTCCCATAGTTTCTGTCACTGTGTTAATTAATTTGTCCTACGTTATGTGCAATGATTTCTTTCTCAGAATCTATTCCACAATTTTAAACCTTTTACTTAATCTATTTCTATTTTTATTCCTCAACTTGTGTGTGTCCTCTGACACAAAGCTGTTGTTGTTAAAGGTATTTTGTTTGTACTAAGCCCAATGGCAGGTCAGGGTAGGTGTGGTTCACACCCTGGCTGCTTTACAACATCTGTCAGCAAACAGCCTTTAAGAGATTCTTGTGTTTAACACAGGGATTGTGTTAAGTTTCCTATGACTGGAATATTGGCTCTGATTAAAGAATGAATGCCAATGTAAGCTGCAAAGGTCACAGAGCTTGATTCTTATTGGCTCATGTACATGCTATATGTCCACGTGACATCTCAACGTCAGACTCTCCATAATGTGTAATTTCAGTGTTTAGCTCAGCTGCTCTGAATGTGTGAATACAGTGTTATGTGGGTGTTGCAGCTGGCTCTTTAATAGCTGTCTGAGTAGTCCCATTTAAAGCTTGTCATCCTCAGAGTGTCAAACATTATTAATCTTACTTATCTTCTCCCCACACATGTGTTTGACTCCAGTCACCTTCAACCTCTGTTGAGGCCATTTTTTGCCGCCCTATTCCCTCCTCTTATCCCTGAGTGAGTTGCAACTCTTCTACCTCCTCCTCTGAGTGATTCCCTTGGCTCTGCCACTCATTTGTCACCGTACACCCCCTCTTGTTTTTCTCAGTTATCTCCTGTAGGCATGGCTTGTCAGAATTGATGACGGAAGCACAAAGGGTAGTTGCCTCCTATGGATTCAACCATCCATCTGTTTCCCTTGCATTTTTTCTTCTGCAAGGCCTCCATCTCTCTCCCTCTGCGTCTGTCTATACCAGGATCAGTTTATATCCTGAGTGGCCAGTTCATTATTTGATGTGATATTATTGCATGTGGAAGATGACGCGGTTCATTTACGTCTGCTGTGCTGCTGATTTTGTCTGCGCATGTGGGGGGATGTGTACCACACACACTACATATATTAACACCACATGGAAGGAGTGTTGTGCTTGCTGCTCATTGTCCTTGTGCTTGACCAGTTTTTTTTATTCTCTGAGTCAGTACATATCCATGCACAACCCACACTGTTTAATTGGACCACTGTCCTTGTCCCGGTGTACTAGCACTGGCAGGGAATTGATTTATTGATTAAAGAGTGTCTGCCTCTGCTTTGTTACCTAGTTAGTTTCAGGCAGACTCTGGTTTAACTGGGGTCACGCGGCAGTTAGCGCTGTTGCCTTCAAGCAAAGACCTGGGTTTGCAATCTGGTTGGAAAACACGGGCCTCTCTGCTTGGAATTTGCATGTGTAATTTGTAATATACTATGTGTGTATGTATGTATATGTGTGTGTATATACATGTGTGTATATATATATGTATATATATATATATATCTGTGTATATATATATATATCTGTGTATATATATATATATATATCTGTATATATATATATATATATATATATATATATATATATATATATATATATATGGGTATTTGGTCGGAGTGGAGCTAAGGAATTATGACCAGAGTGCGTAGAAAATGAAGCAAATAACAAAAAACATTTAAATAATTATAATTAGTCACCGTATCTCTCACTCCATCTGTATCTAATTTGGCTATACCAGTGTCTAAAGTATATGTGAGGAAGAGGAGGATGATAAGAGAGCAAATTAAGTCTGTAGCTGACATTGCTCGGCTTATTTACACCACTGTATTTTAACGTTGGCGATAATGGTCTTCAAGGGCTCAATATTTTCTCATGTGGTGCTTAGTATAATAGGTTTGAGAAGCACTGTTCTGACTGTTGGTGTGAGTGTGAGAGTGGATGGTTGTTTGTTCCTATGTGTGACCCTGTGATGGACTGGCGACCTGTCCAGGGTGTGACCCGCATGTCAGCTGGGATTGGCACCAGTGTCCCTGTGACCCTCTTGTGGAAGATAAAGTGATACATGATGGATGGGTGGATGGTTTAGCTGGCTTCCTACCATCCATGAAATTTCCAATATTTTCATCATCAGTCCAAAAGAAATGTATTTCCCTGGATTTTGCCGTGTTTTTCTCTCTGTGGTCTTCTTCTGTGTATCAAGTTCTTCTATTATTTCTGGGTCAAAGCCAGTAGGTGGGAAATTGTGAAACATACACACAGCGCCTTGGCCAGTTTGGATCTGATTGACCACATACATGCAATAGTACAATTTCAGTCGGTCTATTATGTTGTTGATATGTATTTTAAAAGTTCAGTTTTAGTCTGACTTCCACAATAAATACATGTTTTCCTAATGTGATGTAAACATACTGACACATAAAGAGTTTAAGAATGCTGTTTCCTCTGTTGTGGTGAATTTGCTGTCGTAAAAAGACTACATACAGTATGTGTCACCAAATGTGGCTCTGACTCAGTTTTACACTCAGTTTTTACACTTTAGTGTTGTTCTTCCCAGGCTAGGAAAGGGAGGACCTGCTGTTTTCAATTAAGAGTGTGTTTCTGTGCCCACTGTGCAGGCGATTATTATTTCATCATCAGCACCTGGAGAAAATGCGAGCACTGAGCTTTCAGACAGGACCACAAAGCTGTCAGACGTATCTGAAGTGCCCAAACAGAATTGATGAAGCTTATTTTTATTTCCCTGAATAAGGCATTGGAGTTGTGCCAGCCTCAGGCGTCACTCACTAGACCTTTGTAGGAAATTAAAAGCAAGGATATGTTGTGGCCTGGTATCAGCAGTGATGCAGGATGACTGCAGAACTGGTATTGGTACCTCGGGGGCGACTGTGACCGTGCTGGTCCTGTGCTCAGCAGCTTCCCTCCATAGTCCAAAAATATGCCGTTTGGGTGAAGTGGAACGTATCCTGCTTCTCCAGATAAGCTTCTGCCATCATCAATTTAATTATTTGCCCTTGTGCTTATCCTACTGTGACCTGTCAAACTGTATACCATGAAACGGGCCGATTGTGGGATGACGTTGAACGAGAGAGTTGTCAACACTGTAGGTCTTTCCATTTGCTGCCTCTATAGTAAGACCCGGGAAATGTGTGAGAATTAGCTGGATTTACAGACATCAGCTTAACACATCTTTGCACAACCATGTTATGAGAAGGTTGTGGAGGAGAATTTCTTCTGTGAAATTGTATTGATTAGATGTATAATTACTGGTGATATTCACCATTTATTTAATTAGTTTTTCTGTGAACATATTTATTCACTTATTTATTTGCCTGCTATTCTCAGCTCGGTTCATACTTGTGTTTTCCAATGACCAAAATAATTCAAAACACAAATCTACCGTTTCCTTCATTATGCTGTACACTCACTACACGTAAACACAAACTGAAACATGTTATAGTGCAAATTTGATTCTACTGTCATAGTCACAGTTCTGCCTCTGGAGTCTGGACATCGTCAAGGTTGTTATGTCACTTGTAATGTTGTGTTGCTCCCACATTGTAATATGCTCTCCAAAATCTCATTTGTTTGATTATTACAGTCTGCACGGCAGGGGAAAATACTGTGTTTACACTCGTCACAGACACCTTTTTTTCCTCTCCTCAATTCTTCTATATTCCATGGCAGCCTAAGGAAAGAGGAGTCATTTTCTACACAATTGTAAAGTTAGATCAGCAGCTGCCAGCTGTTAGTTGCTGCATTATATAATATATTACTAAAGGCCAAGGCTGCTGTCTATCTGTCAGTCTGTTTTATATTTCTGTGCGGTATTTGTCTGGCCCTACACTGGTAGTGGGGAGGAGGACTCTTTGAAGTAGCAGGCAGTGCACCCTCACTCAGTGAGAGAGATACAGAAGCTGCTATGTGTGAGTAGAATGATAAATGATAATGTACACCTGGCTGAGTGTAAGATATAGCTTTCTGTTTTGATTCGATATTTATCTTATTAAGAAAACAAAACACAAAGACAAAAGAACTTCTGAATTCATAATGATAAACCCAAAAAGTGTGGGTTAAAGCTAAAGCTTTTCATAGCCTTCCTGATTGACAGATTAATGTTTAAGTTTCAGCGCTGTAGTGCCAGTAAATCTGTAAGTGTCTGTAGATTTAACTGTGCAGTTATTATATCAATGGGAGCAGCTGTGTCCTGAGAATGTGTTTCTCCTGTAGTTACAGCAGATTACTCTTTGAGTCACCTGCAGTAGCAGAAGATGCAACATCAGCAGTAACACAGCAGCACACAGGAGTCAGGCTGATTAGCACCCTGTTAAGTCAACACTGAAAACATCCTCTCTCCTCCTCAGTCCGCGAAAGGACCTTTTTGTCTTACTCAACAATTTTCACTGCATTGTGAGGATGAACAATGTTCACCAAGCTCAGTCCTGTAATGAAAAACATACTGAAAGAATTTCAGCATGTGTCATTTTGTAGAGGTGAGGGCACTGAGCTGTTTTTAGCTTGATAATGAAAGTCACTCTGCCAGAGGGAGTATACGCCGCCCCACACCCTTTTAATGTCTTTCTCTAATGTTTTAATAGTTATTCAGCATTCCATTAACCATTGCCATGGATACATTTTTTACCAAAACCACAAATAGAGGGATATTAATCACTGCAACTCATCTCTTAATGTGTGTTTGTTCTGGCTCAGTGTTCATGTTGAGTCACACAGCTGGGAGGCTTGCCATTCCCATAAAGACACAGGTATTCTACATCTCTGACAGTGAGGGAGGAGTTGCTGTTTTATTGACTTGGAGATGTATATGGGTGTGTGTGTGTGTGTGTGTGTGTGTTTGTGTTAGTGTGTTAAAACAAGCCACTGTTACTATGGTTTTCATGATATTCTATCAGGATATGGTCGATCAGCTTGACTCCGCCTCAGTAAAGGCAACATTCTTTGCACTTCCTTATTGTGAATGTCCTTTTCCAAGGCCTTTTCTTTGTTTCATTAGTAGTCTGTTCCATGCTATGAAATGAAGGTGTAGCAGTGGTAAGATGTAGAGGGTTGTTGCTGTTGTCAGTAATTGCAAAGTTGAGCCATTTCAGCCACTTTTCACTGTTTAAATGTTAAATAAATGGATTTGGACAGTGAGGGTGAATGGTAGATGCTGAAAACTGGCAGCTGTTTATTGATATTTAATTTCTTTTGTCAAGCTTCCACCCACCTGAGAATGGTAAAAAAAAAACAAGAAAATACATTCCTGTGTAATCAGTGAGAGGCTCTGAAAATGGATAAAAAGTGATTATTTGCATGTGCACAAATGCTGTAGCACAGCAGAGATGGTGCGCTGCAGGCAGCCAGTAAACTAGAAAAACATACAGACGGTCTTGTGTCTTCCACCTGTCCTTGCATTTTATCCTGATAATCCAGACAGATAGTCTGGAAGCCTCCTGTGGATTAGGGATAGTAAAGTAACAGTGACTGTGACTTGTCTGCTTTTGCATTAGTGTTGCTGTTTACCTGTGAGATATTTACACAACCTGTCCTTGATATTTCAGATGTTCTTTTGACTCATTATTACATGATTTAGTGACAGCTCAAAATTAAATGTCTTTGACCCCCCCCTGCAAAAAATAATAATCAGAAAACAGAATGTAATCAAGATGATTCACTCATGGAGCTAAAGAAGATGCAGTCAGTTCTATAAATGATGTTGTTCGCATTATGGCACATCGACACCAGTGTGATTGGTTGCAGGTCCCACCTCTCAACTCCTGGTTGCAGAACGTCAACATGGCGCTGGCCAAATTGCGATTCTGGAGGCTTCAGAATGGGAGTTTGGATTCTTACGTCACAACCTCAAGCTGTGTTTCAAAAGGGACATGTGCCTGCTGCAGCTGAGAGCAGGAAGCTTTTTATTAAGCCTGCTTTGTTTTGTGATGGTACTGATTTTTATGGATGACTTGGCACAGTGAAAGTTCCTATTAGCCTGCTCCCTGCTTACATTCTGTTTTTTGGTATGCAGCAAGGCTTGGGACCCTTCATATACCGTTTTGTGGTACTTTACTCTCTCTGTAGGTTTAACACTTGTATTTTCTGTTTTTGCATGCACAAATATAAATATAATATATAATAATGACAAATGTCTATGACTGATAAAGTAAATACCAGTTACTATTGAAGCTTTTTATCGCCAACTACTGGTTACGGAGTTATAAAACTGATACCCAAAATGTATTATTGTTGGTTAACCGTAAACGTGTGTAAACAAAAACAAGTCTTGTGATTAATAAATATATATTCGTGAGGGACTGTGTTTTTAACTTCAGCAACAGTCCCCAACATTTTCATGTGGAACACACTGCTGTCAGATTTAATTTTTTCAATCCCACAGATATTTGACACTATGCAGAATACTGACAAAAGACATGACATTTTACTCCATGTTGTATTTAGGCTGCCTTGTTGATTTTTCCACTCTGGTAATATTTAACAGAAGTCAGGTTCTGCTCACTCTGATACATAAAAAATTAACATCTAATCACTAACTGGAGCAAAATCACTTAGCCTTTGTCAACATAACAAACGATCGTTTTAGAGACTGCCTCTTACTCCTCCGGGAGCCCCCGTATTGATGACATCTGGGTCAGACTGTGAACACACATCGATGCTGTGTACATTTCCTACACAACCTTGTAGTTGAGGGCACACACTCTACACTCCCTATGTGTAATAGGTTAAGGTTGTGTAAGGGTTGGAATTTGCTTCAAAGAATAGGTAAATTACAGTTGAGATGCACCGATCTGATACATACTGCATGATTGGTATTGGCATATATTAACTCTAATGTAATTTGTGCAGCCTATAAACATTGTGCAAACATACATAACTTAATTTCAAATACCAGTGGAGATTCTATTGAAAAATATGTCCAGTGAAATTGGTACAATGTGCACCAGTACATATATATAACAAGCCATTAACACTCTTTAATTTTAAGGATTGTAGAAATAGCACTTCCAAACCTACATCACAACAGTAGAACTCAGTAATAGTCTCAGCTAGGATTTATTTATTTGGATGGGACTGTTTCTTTGGTCCATACTCTGAAGAACAGACAGTATGATTGACAGTATGACTACAGTATGATTGTGGTGGTTTTTGTTTTTTGGAAAAGTTAAATCTATTATCAAATTATCATGATACTATGTATTATAACTAAAATACCCTCATTTCCTTTAATTTCATAATACTAATGTGTTGAGTTTAGATAACAAGGATGTGTTGTACCTCAGATACATACTATTTTCAGTCATTCTTACAAATAAATTAAATGGCAAAAATGTTGACGTAGTCCTGCATGACTCGTTCTCCTCTTCCCAGAGCTATCTCTGTCTTTCCATAATTTAATTTATTCATAGTAATGGTGTTCTTGTGCTGGCTTACTTTGTACATAAGTGAGGGTGGGAATAGATTAATACGTTAAGTAAATGCCATCCCTCCATTATTCTTTGAGGGTCACGGGGAGCTGGAGCTAATCCCAGCTGGTTTTGGGCGTGTTGCAGGGTTCACCATTCAAACTCGCATTCACGCCTCTAGTCAATTTAGAGTCTCAAATGATCCCAATCTGCATATCTATGGATTATGGGAGGACTTGAGAATGACTGGAGCAACAACACACACTTACAGAGAGAATATGCAAACTCCATGCAGAAAGACCAAGTGGAATTTGAATCAAGAGCCATCTTGGACTTAAATTAAGTGAAATACAATATTCAGGTTAGTTTACAGAAGAAGCATCACGTATACCACAGAGTTCGATGTTTGAGTACTGCATAGCCCATTGCACCATGCCTCTTGAAACTGAGTTACAATGTGTAATATTTAAAATCTACTCCTGCAAAAATAGAAAGAAAACATGTTTTTGTTTTTTCGTTTATTTTTTGTTTTTAACCAGAGATTCAACCAAAAAAAGCAACTGTTAGCTGTTAAATTGTTATTGTGGACAATGGGAATTATATGCACTTGTCTGCAGTGAAGCATAATTTGCTAACCACTGCTAGCTCTATGACAATAACACGGGTTTCATTTGATTCACTCAATCTGGAAACATGTCATAGCCCTCCAATTAAAGTCTGGAAAACACTTCACTCTACCCCTTGTCCTCAACAAGAATCAGGGCACCCTATGCCTACATCTGTACATGCAAAATGGAGGGGTAGGTTAAGTTGGTGGGGAAAGGGGTGAGTTTGGATTGAGCCAAAGATGCAAAGATGCCTAATGCCTACACATGCTGTGTTGTTGGACCATTCTCAACATCATGTGAAAGAAATGCGGTGATGAGTTTGGTCGTGTCAGACTTAGAGAGATGGTTTGTTGCCGTGGTCTTATGAAAAATGATAGCCTGGGATAAATTGTGATAGCATTGAAAATTCAGGAAAAGCATTCCATGTCTTATAACTAAAATTGTTACAATTGAAGCATGTAATCATTGCTTGGTTTTCATTTTGTTTCATTTGATATAGCTTTGCTGATGGATAATGGACTATTTTATGTGTATCAACTTGCTTTATACCCTATTCTGTTCTGCAGGTGTTATGATCCATCAATTCTTGCAACAAATCTGATGTTGTACCCAAGTTTTTTAGGTTAATGTTGCGTTTTGGGGTTGTACTGTGAATGTTAGAGAAGAATAGAGAGAATATTTTGGAACTTGACTACTTTGGGCTTTGTTTGAAAAGCATTTAATGTTTTAAACCTGTTGTGTCAGCAAGCAGTTGCACACTCAAACCCCCACTCACATACCTGTGCATGCAGACACACACTGAAAGCAGTGTGCAGGTGCAGACATGTGGAAAGGAAGAGACGTGGCTGCAGTGAGAAACATGTCTTACACCCTCTCTATCTCTTTTGAAAAGACACAAATACCTGCACACCCAATGAGTAGGAATTTGGAAATGACAGAAGGGACTTTAAAGAACCTCACTTAGCCAGCCAATCGAAGTACATTCCCACACTTGGATGCATAGACAGAAACAAAATTAGTCACAGGCAAAAAAGCATCCTCTTCAATTATCTGCAGTGCACTGAACACATTCCTTTATCACTACATGCAGAATTTCTCTCTCTCAGATGTTATTGTTGTTTCAAATGTTGTTTCAGCTTGCAGGAAGCTGTGATGCTGGGAATGCACTGGCACACTTTCATCCTACTGTGAATGTATTTGTGTGTGGCAGAGTCAGAGAGATAGAGAAAAAGAGCAAGAGGAGGGGTGGCAAATGGGTTATTCTGTGGCTCGGTCACATGGGCATGCACGAGATACAGGCAGAGAGGGAGAGCTGAGAGAGGACAGCTATCAACTCAGCTGCAAGCACTGAGTCAAGCTGTGAAGATACTTTCCCACTCCCACTGAGAGATACTGGGTTACACTGTGCTGCACAAGTAAGCTGTTCGTGTCTCAGCTGGTAAGGGAGACACTCAATCAAAGATTGAATTCAGAAGGAGAGATTCTATCCTCTGTTATGCTTATCTTATGGCCAGCATTGGCCGTAAGAATAGTTAACTAGGACAGGATATTAACAGCAAATACCAATTTAAATTAGATTTTTGAATAAATAAAGTAAAATCCATCAAAACCATTGAAGTTCTGTCTACATTTCTTTTCTTTTTTTCTTTTTTTAGTTTAGTCTTTGAAATGTTATGTTATGCATAATTTCTACACAGTATTTAGACTCAGCAAACAGTCCTGAGTCACAACAGTTCAGTTCAGGTGGTATAAAGCAGCTCTTGCAACAGTCATATACGGAAGGTGTTTTTATTTCTCCAGAAAGTAGACATGTTGCACATCATGCAGTGTTTATCAGTGTATTTTTTTGTTTTTTTTAAATCCAAGTACTCATTGCAAAGATCAGTCATGAGATGCAGAATATTAATATTAGTATTCATATATTGATAATATCAATTCAACTTGTTAACATGTTGAATCACAAGGAAAATGCTTGTGTCTCTGTTGAATTATTAGGGGTGAGAATCTCCTGACAAGGGTTATGGTTACATTGCTGACATTTCTGCATTGAGACATAAATCTATCAAGAAAGACTCCTGATGCATCTTATAATGATGAAATTTGTAGTGTACAGCAGTGTGTTACAAAGTTTATTTTGTGATAAAAAAAAAAAACCCATTGTCATAAATATAAACCTGTTAAATCATATGAAAGGAAAATGGAAAGAGATCATATCAATAGAACTCTGTAGTTGATAGGGTTATTGTATGTGATTAGTGTTTGCACACTCTTATTTATTCACAACAGTCAGACTGTGATGTTGCCGTTATAAACATATCAGTCAGTTTCTTCATAACTTCCACCATCTGCAAAGCTCAGTGTGAAACTGGTCATAACAGAGGGGGAATTCATCAGCCTCACTGTTGTGCTGTCTGAAGCTGTCTTTCATCTGCTCATTTTGTCTCATTCATTTGCTCATTTTGTGTCTCTCTTTACTGCCCTCCTTAGCATTCCCTGCATTATTATGCTGAGCGTCATACATCTATAATTATGCGTCTATTTCAGGCCTTCCTGGTGAAAACAGTCATCTGATTGCCTTCCTCTACTGCCTGCATCCTGTTATTAAACAAGAAAATCATCACAACATAGCATTTGCATGGCTGTTTTACTTCTGAGATTTTTTTGATTGCCATGTGCAGTTTGCATATTTAATCTTGTGGTATAGCATGTGACATCCTATTTAATATTAGGCATGCAAAGCCGCTGTTCTTGCATGGCTAATATTAATCTTTGCAGATTGAAAGATGTTCTAGTGATAGATGAGAGATCCTGTTCATATTGTATATGTTTTATTTCAGCTTGTCAGCAGTTTTGAAACGCTGAGAACTATGTGATTCCACATATTTTAGTGTTTGTTTTTGAATTAATAAATCAAGTTAGAACAGATCTACGAATATGCAGCCACCAGCTCACTGAGGCTGTATTAAGGTACAACAACATGTGGAGCTGAATGCCAGCTTCAGCATTGCTGAATGCAATCATATTAACCAACTTAGTTTTATACTTTTTAACAATAAGCACAAAGCTAATCCTAATTGGAACTGTCATTGGTTTTGGCAATTAATTATTGAAGGAATACAAGACCTGATGGTAGCAGCGGATGTAATATTAAAGGCTCACTTGAGTGTTCTGGATTTCTTGGTAATGTATCCAATAGTGCCAGAGGCCACAAATGTCAACCTGTCAGTGTTGCTGAGGAAAAGTCATTAAATGCATCTGCAGGGAAAAATAAATGTTTGCACAAAATTGCATGGTAATCCAACAAGTAAACAATATCATACTTCATTCTGAACTAGAGTGATGGACCAACAGACACTGCCATTTTGCACACAATATATGTACATGTTAAAATGAGATTTCATCATTCTCTTGTAGCTGACAATATACTTTCCCGCAGACCCTCTTGCTGACAGGCCCTTACGCGTTTTGACACCATTATTGCAGAATGTTTGACTGTCGTGACCACCGATTGGGATTCATTTATCTCTCAGGGAAAACTAATGATGCTGAATAATGGAGTCTCTCTGTCTTTAAAATGACTAAGACTGTCATCTCTGTCTCTTTTCTCTCTTTCTCAGATGCTGCAGCTAAGAAAGCCTTCATCACAGAGGTAAGCTGCCATCTGTTTCTGCGATAATCCGCTCTGTTGTTATTCTTTCACATGTCTTTCACAGACACCGATGAAGACTGTCACGACACAGAAATGTTTGATCGGTTGATCTCGGTTAATTAATGTTTGCCCTTCCTCATTGTCCTAGCTTGATGCCCGAACACTGCCATACATATCAGTGTAGAACAATGATCGTTTTCAAACAAAAAGAACCTCAACTTCTGTACTGTATGCGAAACAATTTATTTTATTAATTGTAGTCAGTGAATATTACTCACTATTTTTTCAATCACATGTCAGGCTTATCAAATGTAAAACATCTATTGTAGCTTCTACCATTGAGACTGAATCAGATTAAATGACTAATCAAACCTTATGCTATGTACAGTCTAGGTTTGATTGAATCAGGAAGTAAATTTTTACCAACTGAAAATGCTCAGAACAGATGAAGGTATATTTGCATTTTATCTCATAATGAACACCTGGTCTGCTCAGTGAACGCCTTCATCAAAGCTTGAAATTATTCTCATGCATTGACATACTGTGTCACTGCCCGTCTTTTAATATTTAATGAGCAGCTTAAGAGTCTGTGTGTGTGTGTGTGTGTGTGAACAGATGCCCTCATCATCAGGCCAGCCTGGTCAGGGAAAGAAGATTGGCCACAGAGGGGTTGATGCATCAGGAGAAACTACTTACAAGAAGGTACTGAACACACAGAGCTGCATATTCTCTGGTTTTAAACAAGCAAGGTTCTATGAGCTGTGATGTTTTCATATGACGTTTTTTTAAGGTTAAGGAGGTATAAGTCCTGAATCTCATTCACATGCCTCTGCCTCTCTCACCCCACCAATGTAGACCACATCCTCCGCCTTGAAAGGTGCCATCCAGCTGGGCATTGGTTACACGGTGGGCAATCTAAGCTCCAAGCCTGAGAGAGATGTGCTGATGCAGGACTTCTATGTGGTGGAGAGCATCTTTTTCCCCAGGTCTCAATTGCACACACGCACACACACACGCACAGACAAGCACTTTCAGTTCTGACTGCTGCCTCCAGAACTTTCAGTTCTGAAATTCGGTGGTTAGTTAAATTTATGGTTTTCACAAACTTGTCAATAGTGAAGAAACCTGTTGCTGAAGGGGATGTTTTGGTTGGCTGGTTGATTTGAGAGAAATATAAAGTTGATCACTATCTTCTACTCTTTTCTTTAGTGAAGGCAGCAACCTCACTCCAGCTCACCATTTCCCAGACTTCCGCTTCAAAACATATGCTCCTGTGGCCTTCCGTTACTTCAGAGAACTTTTTGGTATAAGGCCAGATGACTACCTGGTAAGACCTGGTCCTTTGTTTGTTCATAGCTGTAACAAATCACTCATTCCATGCACCCTTCCATCCATCACCTATATTGCTTGTCCTTGGAGAGTTGCTGGGGAGTTGAAACCAATCCCAGCTGACATTGGCTGATAGGCAGGGTACACCCCTGGCAGGTAGCCAGTCTATCCCAGAGCCAACAATCAGAGAACAACCATTCACGCTCATGTTCACATTGCTGACAAGCAATTTAGGGTCTCCTCCCACAGCTGCACGAACACGCAATCTTCACACAGAATGGCCCTGGAAGGCTGATAATCACCAGAAAGTCTGTCGTTTACAATTAATAACGATAATGAATCTTATATAGTTACATCAGTTCAAAATGGTGGAATTAGTCACAATAAAGTCTCAAATCTTCCTGGTTGAGTCCCTGCTTTAAGTCAAGCAAGGTACATAAAACGTATGTACCTTGCTTGCAACATTTAATGATGCAGATTTAAAATAACAGTGCAAGTGTTCATGATTCATGTTTTCATAAACTCATGTTCACTAAAAACTGGTGCTCTTTTTTTTCACTGACATGGGTGACATATTGTGATTCTTGATTCCCTCAAATCTGGAAACCCCCAAACAACGTTCTGGTTTCAGTGAGGCTAACAAATGGTGATTTATCGAGAAATGGAAGCGACAGCAGGCAATATAGAATAGAGAGTCAACACACAGATATGAGGGCAGTCAAAGGTTAATGAGTAAAAATAAAAAAGAATGTATGTCTTTGTTAAAGGTTTTCCTAATTTTCTAAAATCATCTACATCTCTGTTTCTGTCTCTGTGTGAACCTACAGTACTCCCTGTGTAACGAGCCCCTGATTGAACTGTCTAATCCTGGAGCAAGTGGTTCAGTCTTTTATGTTACAAAGGACGACGAGTTCATCATCAAGACTGTGATGCACAAGGAAGCTGAGTTCTTACAGAAACTGCTGCCTGGATACTACATGGTAAGTAAAGACAGCACGTGGTACTGTATGTGTGTATATCTAATCAAGGCGCTGTCTATCAGTATATCTTAAAGGTGACATCGAATGCTTGTATCACACATATATGTTAGTTATGGAGGTCTACTTACATATATTAACATGTTTTCATGATTAAAAACCTCCTAATCGCTGCAAACGAGCCGATCAAAATATCTCCTCACTGACGCTCTCGTCAGCCGCGCTGTTTCAGACCAAACAGTTGCTGTGATTGGCCAGCCAACGAGAGCTTTACAACTGTCCTGTGATTGGCCAGGTACCTGGAAGTGACGTAATAGATAGGCCAGCTCTCAGATACACAGCTCCCCCTCTGGCACGGTGGATGCTCTGCATCTCAGCAGCTACAACGAGAGTAGTTCTTCTTCTTCTGCGGTTGAATGTACGCAACCGGATGTGCCCGGACTAGTGCCAGCACCGGGAGGTGCTACGGTGGTGAGGATTTCTGATGACGACATCAAATTAAGGAAGTGTCGATCCGCTTCGCAGAGCCCAGGAAAACAATAATACACTATTTTCTCAGCAGTGGCTGAACTGTTTGTTCTGAAACTTTAGGGTTTCATAAACGAGGTAATGACGCAGATACACACACAAACGCAGCGTTAATTGGAGCTTCCGGTCTATGTCACCTTCAAAGCTACGGTCCATAATGTGGTTTTTTTTCTGAAAAAGAAAAAGCATGTTTCTGTAGCCCTAACAATATAGTTATAAACACGACCTTTCATTTCATTCAGACCACATGAAATGATTTGCTAGCATACTTGCTGTCACTAACTGACCCAAACCTTCAAGGTTTGATATGTTGTGCCTTCTGAGATGGTGTTCTGTGTACCTTGGTTATATGAGTGGTGATGTTGATCACCTCAAACCAGCTGTCAAAGAGCTATTTTCACCCAGAGAACCTCTGCTCACTGTAATTTTTATAATTTTTAAGAGGCAACATATAAAGATAAAAGAGGAGAGGGCCTAACATTGAGCCTTGTGTGAACCCAAAATCTAGTGGGGCTGCTGTTGAGGAGTATTGCTTTACGTGGACAGAAAAGTCCTCTCTGATAGATATGACTCAAATAAATGAGGGTTTATTTAGAGTTCAACCCTAACCCAAAGGCTGCAATCATGTCAAAAGTACCAAGACAGTTTCAAGAGTTCCCACAGTTAACAGTGAAAGGAGATCATTAACAAACGTGTTTTTAATGTGACTGGCTGATCAGTTGTGTTAACAAGCGCGAGGTCACGGCACACATGTCACACTCATTTAAATGCCAACTTGTCATTATGTTCTTATTCCAAGACATATTTTTTTACAATCTCCTTATGCAAGAACCTTGGTAGTCTCTCCTCCAAGCATGGAGTCCTTCTCATGTGAAGCAGACATAACGGCTCCGTCATTTGACTGAAACCCCAGGCTGTGTGGTTTCATAAGAGACTGGGTAGTCGGATATATTGTACTTAAAAACTAACAGAGCATGACTTGAGCCAGGAGAAAGCCCCCCCACCCCACCCCTACAGTCTGCAGGCACATTCTGCGTGAAATCAACCAGCAACAGCTCCATGTATGTACATGCTACTAATCCACCCTCTCAGATTCACATCAGCTATGGCCAAAGACCATTTCAAGGGAATTCATGTTTTTTCATAGAGGGATGTTCAGGTGCCGACACATGTGCTGTGACATTTTCCATCGTTTTGGTTGTTCACCAACGTTGTATGTAGAGAAATAACAGCTGAGAGATTCAGACTGGCTGCAGTCTAAGGTCAATGCAGATGGACTAAGGAAATAAGATACAAAACCTGATGTAGATTAATTAATACAGTATATGCATTCACAGAAAAAACTAATCAGAGCTATGAGCATCAAAATAATGTAACTGGAAAAGCCATCAGTATGCAGATAAGGGACAGGAATCACTGGTGGAGCTCCACATGTCGGCCACAGCTGACTTACTGATGGTAGCAGGGAGGCTGAGAAGTCTTGCTCTGGGCAGCATACACATCACTATGATGTAACAGACTCTGCCTTCTGTGCTTATGCCCCTCTATTATACCTCAATTTAACATCCTCTCTCACATTTGAATATGTCATTTCACTTCCTTCACTGCTCTGACACGCACTTAGGTGTAATTTATTTTTCTTAATCTGCTCTTCCTCCCTTTATTCTCCACTCTCTCTCACATTACAGTGTTGTTGACTTGTCACTGCTCTGTATTTGTGACATTGACTGAAGGGTCATGTATGGCTGATGGCTGAGGATGCTCTGTCTCTTGGTCTCCCTCTGTATCCCTCTCTCTCTCTTTTTATCATTTTCTCAGCTGAATGTCATCCACACCTGCTGAGTGTTTTAGCCACACTTCCACATTTAGCTTTTATCTATCAGGTGTCTTCTTCTCTTTCTTTTCTTGTAGCTACCAGAATTCACAGAATTGTGCACATGGTGTGCATCACTGTGTGGACTCTCTCTCTCTCTCTCTCTCTCTCTCTCTCTCTCTCCCTCCCTCCCTCCCTCCCTCTCTCTCTCTCTCTCTCTCTCTCTCTCTCTCTCTCTCTCTCTCTCCCTCCCTCCCTCTCTCTCTCCCTTCGCTCTGATTTGTCTAATGGAACTAGCTCATGTCCCAAGGTTAAAGCAGGTTTTTAAACAAGCACAGCCCAACTAACCTCATTTGTGTGTATTGACTACTAAAACATTCAGCACAGATTGATGATGGTGGGGAAAGTCTGAGTGGTGTCAAAGCAGAGGCATGTTGAGAAAACAGGAAAAGGTACTAAAGGTGTCTTTTGAAGTAATGGTGTGTGTTGTTATTCTGTTGCCTTGCTAATGTAATTGGAGCGTGAATATAGATACCCAATCCAAGCTTTTATAGGTACCCCATAACTGGAGCTGAGTTGAACAAATAATTTGATATTGTATTTCAGGTCTGATTCAGTCACGCTTGCTGGTCTTACTGGGCCAGCCTATTTTTTTTTCTATATCTATGCCCATTATGATGGTCTCATACACTGCATGTGTCTGTAAAAAGGAAAACGCAGTAACCACGGTAACACCTGGCTCAGGTCGGGTTCAGACAGAAAAATGTGTCCTGAGTCATACTTGTTCAGTGTGTGCTAGGAGAAATAGAACATTTTTGATTTATTGCCCTTTGCACTAGAAACTGAACTTTTGGTAATGAATGGCTCACAGCATTTGAAATGGCTGTTTGAAAAATGTATTTGAGTATCCCATAGCCATATGAGCTCATGATGAAAACCTAGTATCATTAGGTGGTGGATGATTAATATTGTATAGTAAATCATGGACCAGTTTCTTACCAGAAAAGCTGGAAGCTGTTGCTGTGTAAATATGGGTGCTTGTAAAGGTTTTGTTTTTTTATCCCATGAGGAATGATACGTGAGATAGCAAGACACTGAAATACTGCTATAAAACTTTGAATTTAAATACATACCATACATTTCAAAGTTGGTTAAAAAGAGGGTGGGTATCCAAACTCCAGTGACTGAATCATACAACCTTACTTATTTTTCTGGTTGAATGTTGTAATTATACCTTGAGCATTTCCACTTTCATCTATCATAGCACTCAGAGGAATAAAATGTGATTTGTATTCACTCTATATATCAGATGACCAATGTGTAACTGTAGCCAAAGTGTGTATACTGCAGAAAACATTGCTTTCTTTTGCAAATGTTTTGTCTCTTGAGATTAAAATGCCTCTCAAGTCCCGATTTATGACATCTCTAAAGATCATTTGCCTTTTCTCACTCATCTTGTACTTTTCTGTTCCAGAACTTGAATCAAAACCCTCGCACTTTGCTGCCCAAGTTTTTTGGCCTCTACTGTGTCCAGTCAGGCGGGAAAAACATCCGCATGGTGGTGATGAATAATGTCCTTCCCCGCGTAGTACGCATGCACCTCAAATATGACATGAAGGGCTCCACCTACAAGAGGCGTGCGTCAAAGAAAGAGAGGGAGAAGGCTCGGCCCACGTTCAAAGATCTGGACTTCATGCAAGACTTACAGGATGGACTGATGCTGGACCAGGACACATATAACGCACTTGTCAAAACGCTACAGAGAGACTGCCTGGTAAGACTACGCATTGGTTGAAAGATCCACATACCACCCAGATCAACGGTCTCCAGAGAGAAGCAGTAGATTCAAGACAGTCACGGGTGGAAGGAAGAATTCGAGGGAAGGCAGGAAGACACATTAACTAATAAAAATGCAGTGTCTCTTAGGAAACGACACATAAAGTGACATAGATGAACCCTGCTGAAGATAATGGAGAAAGAAACACCATACTGATGATGCCCTGATCAATAAAAGAGGGTCATGGATGGTGCAGTAGATGGGGAAACATGGGAGAGAAGACAGAAAGAGAGCAGGCTATTTATGATTGTATTCGACATTTCCAAAATCCCTCACTGTAAATTAGAGCTTTGCCACTAGCAAGAGGTTTAAGGGAAGCAGAAAACACCCTTGTCATGTAAATCACCACCTTATGTTTACATTTATAGGTTGTGTGCTTGAGAGGGAGTGCTTTTGCATGCACATGCTCTCATGGTTTATTAATGTGTGCATGCTCGTGTCTCCGTGTTTCATGTTTATGGGACTAATAACTCCACTGTTGCAGGTTGCATTTCCTTTTTTATTTTTATGCACTCTAGATTAAAGCTTCTTTTTTTTTAAGTTCTTTACAACATCGGCCCATCACTGCACACTCACATCTGTCTATCTGCATAGGTGTTGGAAAGCTTCAAGATCATGGACTATAGCTTGCTGCTCGGTGTTCACAATATGGACCAGGCAGAGAGGGAGAGGCAGATGGAGGGCTCACAGGGTGACAGTGATGAGAAGAGGCCCGTGGCCCAGCAGAAGGCCCTCTACTCCACAGCCATGGAGTCCATTCAGGGTGGAGCTGCCTGCGGAGGGTCCATCGACACTGACGACACGTGAGTTTTACCAGAGAAACCAGAGGCAGTGATGATAAATCCAATGATTGTCCATAGTTAACTCATGATTAATTGCAAATTAATTTTTCTGTGTGTTCTAAATGTTCCTTTATGGTCTAAGGTTTTGATACTCGTATCACCATGTCTGTGCACAAATATGCTTGCTTTATGCAAAGGTGTCAGTTTATTTGTTTGTTTTTGTTTGTTTTCTTCGAGTAGAAAGTAGACTGTTAAATTCATTCATTGTAGAACTGGAGGAGTGAGGAATGAGTGACAAGGTGTACGTGTGTTGCCGTGTGCAGCTGCTGAGAAGATCATGATTTTCACTGACACAATTATGTCAGAGACAAATTTAAAGTCTGTCGTGTAGGTTTGAATTGAACACTAACACTTTTCTAGTTTCCGCTTTTCTTGTGTTAGGTTTTATTATGACCCCATATTTAATAACAATAAACCGTTTTAGGTTGGAACTTTTTCAACTGCAGTGTTTAACCATAAATTAAAACCTACATTCTCCATTTCACATGAAAATAATGTCCCATTTTTAATCTTTTTATTATCAAACCCTGACTTTATCATTGTAGCTTGGCCCTCTTACTTTTTTTCCCAGAAAATTATGTCTCCAATTCAATTTGAAGAAAGTGACTCATCAGGAAAACTGTTTAAATTAAATTTGTTGAAAGATGTAAAAGGTGATACGACTGTAACGCAGGCCCTTCCACTTTTATTTGACCTTGGTGACAAACTGGAGATTTACTCATCAGTCAGTAATGAGGAGTCATCGTCCGACTGGCTGTGCTTGGGTTCATTGTGGATTAAAATGTTGGCAGTATGGATCAAAGTGAAAATATGTGAGTTATAAAATAAATTTAAAGGAAGGAAAGGATGTGCACACCTTAAAACTCCCATATTGTCGGCCACATGTTGAGCCCAACAGGCTCTTTGTAACACTAATCCCCAGGGGATTAAGAACAAATAAAATCTTAATGTTGAGCAAAGACAACGAAAGTTTTTGCAATCGCTGGTGTGAAATCCTGAATAAAAGCTCATTCAACTTGATGACTTTGACCACATAGAAGGTTTTATCCCAGCTCAAGAAGTTAAGGGAGTTAAAGGAGAATGTCCAAAACTTCCACAGCTAATGAAGAGGAACAAGCGTTGTGCCTTAAACATCACTAGCAGTCCTCTTACTGTTATGTAGATTTTTCATTGATGCTGCACTTATCTAAATGTTACCAGATAAAAATGACAAAAACCTCCCTGTGACATGAAGGAAGCAAGTTTCTTGGTAGTATTTTTTATATACTTGTAAGGTAAAGTAGATTATGGTAATGACATTCAATGCCTCTTAATTATTTGTATATACGATATAGCTGTATAATTATATGCTAATTATATATTTTGATAGGAGTTTAATAAGGACACCTTGGGGGTAATTACCACTTGTCAGCTTATGTTTTGGAATGGAATTTTTTTTTTTCAGATAGGCCCATCTGTAAAAACCCATTTTAGCATGCTGCCTCCACGATTCAAACCTGAATAAGTGGAAGAACAGGGCTGCTGGGTGAGGGTCAATCCCAGCTAACATAGAGCAAAAGGTGGGGTACACCCTGGAAAGATCGCCAGTCCATTGCAGGGCCAACACATAGAGACAAACAACCATTCACTCTTACAAAAAACTCGTCCTTCATACACGGAGAGAACATGTAGTAAGCCCTTTGTTCTGATGGGGTCACAAACCCGGGCCTTTTTGCTGCAAAGCAACAGCATTAACCACTACACCACATTTGTGGTCTGTGCGAAAGGCCTCAAAAATTTGGACTCAGAATATATTAAATGCCTGAAGAAACCGAATAATCCGTCTGCATTTATTTCCCTTCTACTTTCAGGATGGGTGGTATCCCAGCAGTCAATGGAAAGGGAGAGAGACTCCTTCTGTACATTGGAATCATCGACATCCTGCAGTCCTACAGGTGATTATTACAGTAACCATGCGATTACATGTAGTTACACTTTTGTCTTCATATTCTACACTAATATATTTATCACAAAACAAGTAACATGTAAAACTGCTGCCAGTGAAATAAAATAAGTGTTTCATGTTGCAACAATTACAAATGATCTAGTGTACTTGGGTTAGACAGTCAATCTAGGAGAAGCTTTGTGTGTATCTCAAATCACATTATCCAGTCAGGACCCAGAGCTCTATAACAGGACTGTCCTCTTTGCTGGTGAGGTTAGCCTGTTTGTGCAGCAATAAATGCTCCAACCTCACAAACGTGTTAATGAGGTGACATAAGGAGGAGAGAGGGGAATGTTAACCAGCAGACATGAAGTTAGCCAAAAAGGTGTTGAAACATAACTTTGTTAATCTGTGCTTTTCTTTGTTTCTGCAGGCTAATCAAGAAACTGGAGCACACGTGGAAGGCTTTGGTTCATGATGGGGTGAGTTTATTAATAGCTCTGAATGTGCAGACATATTCAGTCAAATGCAGTGCTCACAAATGGTTGACAAAAACACATTAACTCTTACTTGATTTACCCTCTGGTAGATAATGCAGGGGCGATAAACTGTAGTTTTCAGTTTGTTTGTTCTGTGATCACTAAGAAGAGACATTCACTCTCCACCTATTGAGTTTCCAATGAAACTAGCACCCATGTATTCTCATCAGGACTTGTGTGTTTGTCTCTGAACAGCTAGCTGAAGGACATTTTACAACTTCAGATTACAGTGACAGCACGAAATGAACTGCTATGTGAAGTTTTGTGGGCGAGGTGTCATCTCCTGGTGTCTCTTTTAATTCAATAACAGAAATCTCATTGTCTGGCCCTTGTGGATATCATTTTATGATTAACTGTAGTTTCATGTTTGGCAAACCTTATTGGCGTGTGGTAGTGCTCATCTGTCTGACTGGATTTTTGTCTTCGTCAGCTCATCCCCTCCCTCATCTGTCCATGTCACTCCCTCTTAAGCTGCAAACCTGTGAACATGCCCCTGGTGCAGTGGCAATACCCTCCCCCTCTCTTCACACATTTATTTTAAAAGTCGAGCAGGTCGCTCTATTTATTCATGTCTATGGGTTTGTTTGTGTAACAAATCTTATTAAAAGCCAGCTTTAGGCAGCTATGGATTGCTCTAAACATAATTATATACCTATCAGCAGCAGCAGTTCTCTTCTATAGTGCAAGTGTTTAAATATTGCAGTGCACTCCATCAGCAGTGTGGCGTGTCATTGTCATTAAGATAAGCCATTATTGAGCTTTTTCCACAGTAAATCACCTTTATGAACAGTGAGCCTTTAATGCAGTAACACGGACAGATACACAGTGTTGTGTGAAGCCTGCAATAGTCGGTGCTACAGAGAAAGGATACATTTTTGCAGTTGTGCATTTTGGTTCCTGTAACAATCGTCTTGTGTATACAATCGCCTGATAGTAGAGGTGGGAACTGCCAGAGGTTTCACGATACGATATTCTCACAATTCTTATGCCATGCAAAATGGCGCTTTCTGAGTGCTTCCTCTAGTTTTTCATATGCATAGTTATACCAGTACAGCATGCAGTGAAATGTAATCCCTCTTCTGGTAACATCGTTTTCATTAATTATTCCAAGTTAACACTTACTAACAGTAGCTTTATTGTTTAAAACTGTCCACAAGGTCAACTATAGATCCTTCAACTTTATTGCACCTCAGATCTCATATCATCTCCCCACCCACTAACTCATTTCATTTTTTCACTATGAAGCACACTAACACACAAAGCATGAGTGGGAAAGCAACAGACCGTGTCACTGCTACTGCTTCTCTCTCTCTCTCTCTCTCTCCCTCCCTCCCCCTCACTGTTGCATACATGTGTCTATGTTATGTGAATGCCTTCAAAGATGTTACTCATGGTGAACTCCACTGATAATAACGCACTGGATTATAATGCACATAGTAAGCGTGTAAGGAGAAGTGACTTAGTGCCTGTCTCTTTCATCCCTCCTTCTCTCTTCTATCAGTCTAAACCAAACACCAAGTGTCATCTGTCAGTCTGCGATCGCCGTCTGCTGCAACATTAATAATGTAGAGACTCGTCTGTAGCCTCGTCTGGCTGTTTCTGTCTGTCTTTTGTCTTTTTTAGTGTTGTCCTGGGTTGACCCTGGGAAAAGACTTAATGAAATAGGATTGTTAATCTACTGTATGCACAAATTTGATCATTTTATCCATGCACCACTTGTCTCATAATGTCTGTCTCTCCTCAGGACACTGTGTCAGTCCACCGGCCCGGCTTCTATGCGGATAGGTTCCTTAAGTTCATGAGCAACACAGTTTTCAGGAAGAGTTCCTGTGAGTAAACACTGCCTTACATAGTCAAACTGAGCTGTGTGGGAAGAGCTGCACATGCAGATGTCAGATGCCAGGCTTAGTGTCTTTTTTACTGCTGAGCTTTGACAGGACAATAAGAGACAGGAGCCAACTGCCTTATTAGGTTCTGCTTCATGTTGTGTGAGAGAACCACACCAGTTTGATCCTTGTGTGGCTTTCTTAACAAGGATTTTCGCAAGTCTCAAGTTAACGTGTTTATGTGATTTGGCCCTCAGCTCTGAAATCCTCCCCTTCTAAGAAGGGCCGCGTGTCATTGATGGTGCCTAAGTGCGCTGGTCCTGGTGCAGCCTGGTCAGCGAGCCAGCTGCCCTGTGAGAGGGATGAGAACATCTACGACCTGAGAGGAGCTCGTAGCTTTCCAACACTGGAGGATGAGGGTAAATAAAGCAGTGTTGCGATGCAGTGACATAAATAGATGTAGAGACAAATAATTGAAACAGACCCCATACACAGATTCAGAATTTACCAACCACAGTTACCACAAGGCAGTAAAGAGTTTAGAAAAAGCTTATTTTTCAGAACTTTGCTTTTGTCTCAGTCACTTTCTCAGTCATTTGGGTAACAAAACACAGTGTAATCTCCATCCTACATGACATGTAAATGTTTTGAAATCCTCTTTTGTAAACATAAGTGCGAATGATCTCAGCTCTTTGTCAACAAGAGGGTTGTAGCTGTTGCCAAGGGAAGGAAATGGCTGCACAGGAATAACAACTAGTACTAGTAACAAGTATTTTGTAAAAAATTCATAGAATATAAATGAAATACTAAAATATGCACCAGGTTTCTCAAAGGATGAATAATGGAATTTCTTTGTTTGTCTCTTTCTGTCTTTGCTCCAGGGCGGCCAGATCTTCTTCCATGTACTCCTCCATCATTTGAGGAAGCCACCACAGCGTCAATCGCCACCACGCTGTCTTCTACCACCTCTCTGTCCATTCCTGAGAGATCCCCATCTGACACATCAGAACACACTCGCTACAGGTAAATAGACTTTTGTGTTGTCCTTAGTTAGTGTTGATCTATTTTGTTTATTTCTTTTTAAGTGTTAAAATCCTAAATATACACATGTGAAAAATCTCACTGTTGCATCAGTAGTTTATCATATGAACACCTAACTTGCATGTTGACTAGAGGTAAGCAGTATTCATATGCAGTCTGCACTGACACTGTGTCCTCTGTCTGCAGGCGGCACACCCAGTCTCTCAGCCATGATGTGAGGTGAGCCCGGACCATGAATGCTACTTTCACTGCATCAAGCTTTTAAAGCCGGAATAACTGTTTTTATAATGTGTTGAGGTTTGTTAGCTTCATGTTTTCAGGGTGTGGTGTGAGGTAAGAAGTGAAATGTGGGGTCAGCCTGTTGGTCGGTGGGTTTATGAGTGGTCACACTATTCCTATTGCTGTGATGAGGCTGTGTGTGTTTTCTCACATGTGGTTCATTTCCTCTAAGCATTTCATTTTTCCCTGTATGTCACATGTTTTTGTTTGTGTTCAGGACCCAGGAGGAGCTGCGTGTGCGTGAGGAGGATCAGCAGACCATCACAGTGGAGGTGGAGTTAAAGAGACATGACAGCGAGCCCACCATCTCTGTTCCACAGCTTTCACCTGAAACCCGGTACATAACACAACAACAAAACTGTCTACATATACTATATATTAACAATAGAATAACTCCTGCAATTTACGGACCAGTATGTCATGTACTCATTAATACTACTTGGGAGTGATAGGTGCACTTAATGTTAGGGCTTCTTAAGTGTTTCTGACACACATAGTCTGAATTATACTCCTTCACTCGACACTTTTAAATGGAAATGGAAGAAGTGTTGGACACTTTCCTCACACACCTGTGGAATTTCCTTGTGTCACAGACACAATTTATCATCTTTTTTCACACATTGTGTCTCATTGTAGACGTTTTATCTTCAGCTGTCAGACAAAACATTGTTCTCTGGACCAGTAAATTCAAAATCTTTTCTCCTCAGTTACATCATCAACCGTATCACATCTATTCATTATCAAAACAAAGGCAAAGCAGCACAGATATAGATAACAAATAAACAAACCTTGACAGAAGGATAAACTAAACAGATGTTACAAGAGGTGGATGGAACTCACCACTGGAGCATAAATGAAAAATGGTTTGTCTTGTGAAGATTTGTTGAGTGACAATTCTCAAAAGTGTTAAACAACAACATAAAAACAACTTGGGTTTATTTGTCAAATTAATTTTCACATCTTTATAGCCATCGAGAACTAAATTTTTGGGGGCATCACTGTTGTAAAAGTGACTAGAGACGATAGCCTGAATTTTGTTTGCAAGACACGGAAAAATGGCAGAGTAAGTGCAGCAAATATTCCTGCTTCCAGTGCAGACAATGACTTCCAGTGTTTTAGAGTCTAGCTTTATTGAAAGGGTCAACGGGAGGGGGTGCTTTTTAAAGTGTAGCCTGTCATTACTTGATTTTCCAGACTTTCAGACTCTAGCTTTAATGTAGACCTGTTTTCATGAGCCAAATATCTCCTGTACAGTGCAGTACTGTAGGATCTGTCACAAATATAGTGTCATTAGACCAGTAGTGGGCAGCACCTCCTGACAACACCATTAGTGAGGTCTTAAAACTCCTATTACATAGTAGACTCCAGTGCTTTACTTGACAGTGTTGGCATAGCACAATGTGAACTGTCTGATGGGTTGGATATGAAATTTCTCTTCTCCTACTGTACTTCTCTTAAAGTTGAATATCTGTCAACAAACCTGATGGATCAATCAGATAACATTGATAACAGCTTTACCATTTTCACCCTAAACAGTGACTAGAAGATGAGTCAGCTCTGACACACTGCCTGTAGTATGTATGTGACCCTGACAGAGAGTAGATAAGCTGCTGAGCTGCAGTGAGTCGTCCATGACCCCAATCATCAATATGACTCGTTTTGATGTGACAATATTAATAACCTGCCCTTGTCTCACCTGGACACACTCTCTCTCCCTTTCTGTCTCTCTCACTCTCCCACACACAGCAGCTATACCCATTTGCTTATTGGGGCTCAGGGATCTCCTGCTCTAGACAGCTAAGTGCTGCAGGCACTATGTGAAGCAGACACTGCCGTACAGTAATGAGACTATGAGAAAGTGCACATCTATATTAATTGGTGTCGAATTGCTGTGTGTGTGTATGTGTGTGTATAGACAAGGCGCTAAATGAGCCCTGACATGGGGTAACCAGTCATTACAAGTAGGGCAGTGGGACAGGAAGACTGCATGCACAGGCCAGCTCCCATAATTCCAGGATGACCTGACATGCTTATTTGAACCCGGATTTGGTTGTTTTAAGCTTTTTTGTTTTGGCGCTTACTTGAAAATGAATTAGAACAAGAAAACAGCAGGAGAGATGCAAACTCAATAACCACAACATCATGACTAAGTCCACATGGAATCAATCGTGAGTGGAAACAAACAGCTGATGCATCTCAGTGGGCTAAGGTTTGATTTGTTTAAGTCGGGGTGTGGTTACTGAGGGAAACCAACCGAATAAATTGGGTCTGATGCTGGCTAGACATATGGCCTGGGGGTCTCGAAAGAGATGGGAGGAGGGGGTGGGCAGTGGGAATAGCTGAGAGCAGCAAACAACAAGATAGCCACCTGAGCAATTGGACTTCTTCAAGCAACCTCAACTCACTTGCAGTTTTGGAGCTGATTCAATATGAGAGATAGAAAAGAATGAGATTAAACTAGGTAAAGGGAATAGGACAAGTGAGGGTGGAAAAGAAGATGAGAGAAAAGGTGATGTGTGGAGAATGTGAGGGAGAAACAGTCAATTTAAGTAAAAGACAGAAAGGCAGCAGCAGCACCAAATTTAAGATGGGGAGGCAGAGAAGAATATATCAGGGTAAGATAAGAACATATCTAGCAGAATTGAGAGAATGGGAGAAACAGACTTTCTGCATGGCAACTGCCATCCTTTCCTGCCCCCCTCATTAATTCAGCAAATCAACTCCTTCTTTAAGATGCCAACACTAGCAGACACACTTGTGGAGTAAAAGCCAAACGCTGAGTCTGAAAAATGAATGTGAATGTGCTTAAATCCCTCCTCACCGTTAATGATCGGGCCAGAAACAATAAAGGACCGCGGCAGCGTGCGGCCAGCTGGCAAATCTTTGAGCTTAAACAGCAAAACCATCAACACCCACACTTATAGCTGTTAAATTTTACCCTGAGCTACCTTATTCTAATAAGATGGTCCCGTTTCCTCTCATCTGCTACCGGAAATTAATGGCTCTTAATGTCTGCAAGTGATGTGTGTGTGCATGTGTTGTTTTTATTCTGGATAAACTACATGGACCATTTGTCGATATTCTGTGAGAATATAATAGAGACAGTCAAATCTGAACACACAGACATTATGCACATTTTTATATTTGGTGTAACTTACACTCTCAGAGGATATCATTATCTCAACCCAACCCTTACCCAACAGGCATTCTTGTTTTTGCTTTTAAACTTGAGCATCATGTCATTGTTAATGTACATACCTAACATACTCACACAAAACTTGAGTTACACCCATGTTTCTTTGCCATCTTTGTGAATAACTGAATCAAAATCTCTCCACACTGTTGATTTTGCCGCATGATACGTGGTGATTTTTATATTCCCTGACAAGTGTTGTTTCACACCCTCCATCCTTAGCTAGGCTAACATTACATAGATGGGTTACTGGTTCTGGAATGTAGCAAATATCTCAAGTGCTGTGTTTACATCGTCATATAAATGTGAATCAATTACATACATTTTTTCACTAAATAACCATGAAAGCTCCATTTCAAGAAGGCTAACCCAGCCAATGTGACCAAACCTGACCCAAGCCTGAATATACACTCATAGGCCACTATATGAGGTACAAATGACACCAAAATAAAGTAGGAGTGACACCCGGTGTAAACCTCTGCAGCTGTAGCCATTGTGCTTCCAGTGGTTAAGACCAGTACCCTGTGTGCGAAAGACATCATGGTCGCAAGTTCGACTCCACTCCTGGCTGATTGTTCTCAATTCTATTGTAAGTCGCTTTGGATAAAAGCGTCTGCTAAATGACATGTAATGTATTGTAAAAAACATCGTTGAACAGGTGGGGCTAATGTAGGGGCCACTGTTCAGGTTCCTTCAGGTCAGGCATTTATCCTCTATAACGTATCTGTGATTATCATTTATCTGTTTTGTCTGAGGGTCAACCCACAGTGTCAGACTTTTAACAATCCCTAATCTACTTCTCTTCAGTGAGTTTCAGGAAATAGTTGGCGCTGAGGCTCCTGACACCGCTGATGTAGCAGCACCTTCCTCCAGTCCATCAGTACCTGAGGCTGAGGCTGAGGCTGAGGCTGAGGCCTCCTCCTCGTGTGCCCCAGCTGCTACCTCCTCTCCTGGGGAAACAGAGGAAGCACCGTCCAGTCCCAGATTGGTGGCGATAGAGGCAGACCGGGCCAGCCAGATGTCTGGGTCAGGCTGCACCAGCCAGGCTTCAGTTGATGATGATGAAGATGTGCCAGCCACAGATATCTACTTTGTAAGTAAATCCCCTTTCGCATGCACTAACACACTTGTGATCACACATTCACACACTTAAACATACGTTGAGAAATTGTTCCTGTAAAAGTGAAAATAGAGAGGTGTCAGACGAGGACTAGCTCTTGTCACATATTTTCATGTAGCCATCAGATCATAAAAGGTTCAGTGTCAAAGAATTGTATGATGCTCTCCTACAGAAGCATTGACACAAGGACAACACACAGCAGGCTGGTATGGGAATAAGAGCATGTGCAGTTATTGTTTAACTGTGTGGTGCATTCATTTAAAGGATATATTTGACATTTTTGGAAATATGCTTCAGTATGTTTCTTGATAGTTTTTAAGACACATTGTCAGTACAGTGATGATTTTCTCTATGAACTTAGGTGGCAGGGAGAAAGTGGCTTACAAACTTCTGTTTCCAGTCTCTAAAGGTTGTGAAACAGCAAGAAAGAAAAACGGCTTCTCATCCAACTTTTAACAAACAAAAAAAGGAAATAAGCATATTTTTCCCTTATGTCAAACTCTTCCTTTAAATTATTGCAGTGTGTTTTCTGGTTTGGAGTGTTTGCAGAGGAATAATGGCATGTTGCGCCATCAGTTTGCTGTTCCTATCTAATTTGATCCTCTGCAAAGCTGAAGGCTTTCAAGCTTTTGCAGTGTGCGTGTGTTAGAAGAATCCTACTGAAGTCACCACAAGATAGTGTTGTGTTGGCAGGTGTGAATGTGCCCCAAAACACTGCTATACATTTATGCATGAGTGTCAGGTGTAGCATAGAGAGTGGAGCCACCGATCACAGAAAGAAGTGTTCCACATGGCGACAATGGGGCGTCCCTTATCAGCAATTAAACATCCTCTTGTGTGGCACATGACGTGAAATGCCCAGCAGGTTAGTCACTGAGCTCCCTCAGTTATTTAACAGCCCTCTCAGCTGACAGCTCTGGCTGATGCCCAGCTCATACTTCAGAGGGAGCAGATATTCTCTCTGTAAACAGCAGCAGGGCCTCGACAACACTGCATGAGGCCAAGTCACCCTGAAAGCCCTGATATTTAAATAAACAGACACATGCTACAGGCAGTGTGGTCACAAGTGGCCTCTCAGGAGTGACGGAGTACACTGCCAAATATTCCTACTTGAATATGAACTGTGGAAAGGTACATTTGAATTATTGGCATCTCCACCACATTCCTCATTTTGATCATTTAGCAACTCAGTCAGCTGACTCATCATTAGATTGTCCTGTCATTTCTCCTTCTGACATACCACACAAATCGGGTCTCTGCGTCATCACTCAAGCTTCTTTTTTCCACTGATAAATGCCTGAATTGTCGGTTCTCACCACCACAGAGAAAAGCAAGAGCTGACAAACACAAATGCCAGTAAAGGTGTTCCTATATTACTGAGATTCAGTTGCCAGATGCAATGTCATAAGTAGTTATAATCTGTGTTGTATGTGTACTGTGAGTTTGTTCAAACTAATATACTAATAATATACTAATAATACATCACTGATGCTTGAGTTGTGTTGAAGCTTGTCTTGAGTGGAGTGGACTCTGATCAGCCCCAACATTAAAACCAGAAATGTGTTTGAATGTTGTGATAGATCAGTGCATTTTTGACTTTGTCATGAAACGTATTTCTAACTGCAGAACTAGTTTTAACTGTATTACTGATGCACAGAATCCCTCTTTCAAACGTGCCATGGATATACAGCGTCAAATCCAGTTAGTGTTTGTAATGTTCTGGCTGACTGGCGTCATCTTTTTTGTTTTATATCGAATTTGGTCTGTTTATGAGCGAGCCATATGTTATGGTCACACCATGGTTTGCTAGATTGAATCTTGTGTAGAGAATATCAAAATAAATCAGATTTTAGTCCTTGAACCAATCAGCAAATTGCATTTTAAGCCCTATGTCCACTTGGACTGGCTCCAGCCCCCTGCAACTCTAACCTGGAACTTGTATGCAATGATCCCACACACAAGAGCTACTGTATGTGACTCAAAAACTGAATATTTAGAAAACTACTTTATGTATTGATCGTTCACAGCCCACTTGCAGTCGTTTCACATCCCACCAGGGGGCTGCAGCCTGCACTATGGGAATGACAGATTTAGGTGGGGACAGGCGTGTTAACCTCATAGGTTCCTCAGAGTGACTCAAGTCTGAATTATTCAGTCACCATCACAATCTTCAGTTCACTGTTTATGAATCCTGTTCTACTCTCTGTACTCCACCACACCCAACTGTCTTTTCCCTTCATCTTCACCTCCATCCTCTGTTTTGTTATTCTCCCCAACTCTTCAATAATTCCCACTTCCCCCCCGTTCCATCTTTTTCTCTGCCCTTTTCATGCTCTCTCTCACCTTCTCTGCTTTTTTTCCTGTGGTTCTCGTCATGAGTCATAATGAAAGTGGTGAAGCAGCAGCTTGTTGTGTGGAAGGGGGGAGATGAAAACAGTGTGGTTGCGAGACTTCTGTATCTATCTGTCACCACTGACTCATCCCGTGTATCTCTACTGAGCACCCAGAACGATTTTTTCCATTTTCACCTCAGCGTGTTTCCATTTTTGTTCCATCATTTATTTATTTCACCTCTCACCTCTCACCACTCCGTCCTTCATTTCTATTTGTCACATCTCTTTTTTTTTTTTTTTTGCATTACGTGTCGTGTTTCTCCTGCTGTTGTCAGTTTCCTGATGGGAGGACCTGGGTGGTCTCTCCTGTCCGACAGAGGAGGAAATGCCGGTCCAGAAGGACAGTAAGTGAGATGGTAGAACCAGAGTATGTGCTGTCCTGGTGTTTGGTTGGATTAGTTTTGTGTACTTGTTTGTTTACACAGTGTTGAGAGGATACTCAGCTTTTTGTACCTCATGTCATTTCTCTGCCAGATGGGTTTCAAATAATGTATAAAAATGCCCTCAAACCTTGTGGTGGAGATAGTGAAGTGTGAAATAAACAAAAGACTAGAAGCATCTTACTCACCAACAGTGGCTCACTCATATTGATCTTTTAAATTTGTTAGCTCACCTCACCTAAATCATTCCTCTAAGAACGTAACGCTGTAGTGTGTAACTCAGTCTGTTATATTGAAACCATTGCCAAATGAGTTCAAACAATGCTTATTTTAAGACCAGCCCAACCCACTGAGCTCTCATTATTTTTCAATATAATGATATTTTTAATTTCTCCAGGGCATTAGTATTAGGGCTAAGAATTTACAAATCATCAATACTGAGAAATGTCTAAAGAAATATCACATTTTGAAACAAGTTCATTGTCACTTTAAACTTAAAAATGTATGTTATAATGTCATAGCACTTGGTCATTTATGAAATCATTGGCAAAGCTTAAGTGAAACATTCAGTGTTTTTTTGCAAAGCATAGACATATCAATGCCGAGCTATTGAAGCTATGTTGTGTGTGTGTGTGTCGCCGTTTACTCATGTACCTTGTTGCAGCTGCTTCCTTCTTTTTAAGGTCTGTTAAGACCTGAGTTCCACAGAGACCCTAAACCTGCTGAAGTTTTCAGAAACTATTTTTATTATTGTTGGAAAAGAGAGAAAAAAACATCTTTATCCTGCATTTTGCTTTAACTGAGGATGCTCTCAGTGTCGTATTGTCCTGGCATCCTGGCTTCCCTCCCATTCCCACCACCTAACTCCTTCTCCCCATCCTCTCTTGTTTGGCTGATGCAGCGACTCGTCCCTCGCTCTGTCTGTACACTTCACTTTGCTTCAGAGGAGGTAGTCCAACGCTAAGACACAGGGTTCAAACACACATCATGTTTCCAGCAGTCTTCTTTACCAACATAGCCAGTTATTTCCATTATATATGTATCTACACTATGTCAAGTCTGCTTACTCCTGAAAGGATTAACGCATCCTTTTGTTAGTTTCACACTTTCCAATGTGTCTCAGCATCATTTCCTCCTTTATGCATCCCTAATTTTCATTTCCTGTCTTGTCCTCTCTTCTCCTGTGTCTTTCTCTCCTGCCTGCCCCTGCTGCTTGTTTCTGTGCCTCTGGCCTTTCCTCTGACCCTCTGGCTCCCTCTGCTGTGGTGGGTGTGTAAAAACAGCCTCCAGAGGACAGGACCTGGGTGTACTCTCCGCTACACTATGGCTCAGAGTCAAAGGCCCTGCCAGATGGGGATTGGGAAAGAGAGACAGTAAGTGAGAAGCATCGGACTAAAATATACAGTGCAGAGAAAAATCCCTTAGATCAGGAGTAAAATTGGTCCGAGATCATGTTGTGTTTGGTGGTGAGTGTTTGTGTAAGTAAATGTAGGACAAAATCACAGGTCCCAAAGTCTATGACTATTCCAAGAGTCGGCTTGGTTTATGTGCAAAAACCCGCCTCTTCATCACAGCATTCATTTGTCATTGATAGGCAGGTGGAAATGGTCACAGGCTGCATGACCATTCAGTCCAAGGCCCGTCATCCTGTGTCTGCTAAGAGTTTACTGCACCATGTCACAGCATCAGCCTCATGCGTCACCACCACCATGTCAGCATTACAACTAACTTTAGCAGAACATGGTCATCAAGGCTTTTCCAAATGATTTCTTATGTATAGTAGGTGAGTTCTTTTAAAGGTCTAGTTCGTAATAATCAGAGACATCTAATGGTGAGACTCCAAGTGCTTCAGGGAACTATAGTCACCTTTATATACCAGAAAGGATGTAAACACATAAGCCTGATTTATTTAATCAGGCTTATGTGGGTGATGCTGTTTTTGTTTGTGCTGCTGTAGAAACAAAACAGCACAAGACGGCTGCCTCCATTAAGCAAGGCACTTGCCTAAAGTACATATAAAGAGGCTTATTGTAAGCCTATGAAAACAACTTTATATTTAAAAGCAATTATACTCTTACACAAAGATATGTGTGTGTAGTATATTCACTTAATTCTACCAATAAACCCTCCTAAATGTTACACACTGGACATGTAATGGTGTTATGTAGTTTTGGTTCTTTGTTTTACTTTGATAGTCTATATTCTGATTTTAATTGTTGGTGTTTAAGACACAGTCAGAGCCTCGTATCTACCAAATAGAAATCTTACAAATTGGATAATTGAAGTCTTAAAAGGGGGTCAAATTGTCCACTGCCTTTCTCTGGAAAAAAGAATGTCATCAAACATGACGGAAGCTTCATTTTTTCAGCATTTCTTTTCCACATGTTAAATAATATTATAAAACTCAATTATTATTCCACACTTGTGACATTTAGCCTCCGTGTTATCATGAAATATGTGGCTCACTGCTGCTGTAAATCACATCTAGAGCTGAAACAATTAATCGATTATTAATTGATTACTAAATTAATTGACAACTATTTTGACAAACGATTCATCGGTTTGAAGCTTTTTTCATGATTAAAACACGATTGTTTAAGCTTCTTATATGTGAATATTTTCATTTCTTTGCTCTGGATAACAAAGAAATCATTACAAATTAATCATTTTGGTTTGTAGACAAAATAAGACATTAGAGAACATCATCATTTCCAGGTTTGACGAACACCAATCAACAGTTTTTAAGGTTTTCTTATATTTTATGGACCAAACGATTAATCGAGAAAATAATCGACAGATTCATCGATTATGAAAATAATCGATAGTTGCAGCTCTAATCACGTCCATCCCCACTGAGCTATAATTGATGAGGTGCTGGCTCAGGACGTTATTATTTTATAGCAGTATTTCATCCAAGATATTCCATTAAATCTTATGAGATTTGCAGATAATGCTGTAACCACGGGATACACAAACTACAACTTTCACTCACTTTAACGTGTGATAGATGAAAAGCATACGTTTCACAAGATTGTTTGATACTGTGTGTTTTTGATTGATTTCTTAATTCCTTACCCTTTCTGTTCTCCTTTTTCTCACTTCCTTTTATAAATGCATTTTGATTTGCAGGCTTAGTATTTTCTTTGCCATCATTAAGTAGTGCTTAAACACCTTGTAAACTGCGTGTACAATGTGAACTCTGTGTTAATGCGTCCACCGTGTGTCTCCAACAGTAAAACGCTGTTCTCCGGCAGAGAGGAGCGAGCTTCTCAGTGGAGAGAGGACGTCACCGGGTCTGACGTGCAGACCTCAGCAGTAGCAGCAGGATCTCTGTCTGAACCAGGATTTTCAACAAACATGCAGATGATGAGGATGAAGACACTTGAGGAAAAAAGAGACTGACCAAGAGAGGGTTTTGGGGGATCCTGACATTATGACGATGCCCCCACCTTCCACCCTTAACAAAATGAAAAATATATCAGTTTAATGTTTGTATGTGTGACATAGTGCGCATAAGGCGGTAGTCTTACATGTTTACATACATGAGTAGACTGTAGGTTCTAATTCATACAAGCACAGCCCCCTAACAGGCTGTCGATAGGCTTTTCCACTCACACACACTTGTGACATAAGTGAGTAAGTGCCGCTTACTCACTCTGAATTTCCACTTCAAATATTTAATTGACTCAATTAGACTGGGCCTCCATCCAACCTTTTTAAAGCCTATTTCTCACTACTCAATTTAAGAAATTACACAATTATATCTGTTTTGCACATTATGTAGAAGGGCAGCTATGTCCTATGTAATGCTGCAGCACTAATCATCATATACCTGGGAGAACAGGTGATTAAAGCAGTCCCGGTCGCTTGTTCCTTTGAATTGTGCAGATTAGCTTTGCATTTTAAATTGTCCTGAGCCACGTGTGCCGTGATCGCACATTCGACCTCGCTCATGTCATCATTAATTACTTTTTTTATGCAAATCATCATCAGTATATCCACCTCTCCCCAGTGCTTAATTTATAATACATGTATTATTTAAAACTATATTATAAGATACATTTTAAATGCAAAATTGAGGATTAATGCAGTGGTCTTGTGTTTCCATCCAGGATCTAACTTATTATATTTAAGATTTCCAGGAATGTCACTGGATTAAACATACAGTGACTTTATTGTTACACGTCATAGAAACAGGGTTGTGTATATTTATGTTGTGGTCTTCAGTTTTGATTATTTAAGCCTCTCAAGGAAAAAGAACATTTCCATGTACAAATCAAAGTCTTATCAACTTCATAACATTTGTCCTTGTGGTTTTTACCAAACTGGAAACTCAAAAGCTGCTGATTTCTGATTTCTGATTGGATGTTTGTGACCAAAATGCCCTCAAAGAATCATTCTTAACTCCCTGTTTTACCACTTTTATGTAGACATGTGAGTGTTTATCAATGAAACCTGATCTTTTCTAACACTTTTGTCTATATTTTGTACTGACTGTTCAACCAGGACCATTTTCTGTCCATCTAAGCCGTGGAAGTGCTCTTTATCTTTGCCAGTGAAGAACATTACTGTGGCTTTAACTTCTGAGGCTGTAGGAGTTTGTGTGATAGCTCTCACAACCTCACAACTCCCACTAAAATGTGCATGTTAGTGTTTTAGATGTTCCCTCCTCGTCACTGTCTGGACATGCAGTGTGCCGCAGAGAGTGAGTGGTCAAGTCCGTGGCGTTAGAGGACTGTGCTTGTGATCGTAGACCTGGAGTTACAGTGATAACCATCGTTAGACTAATGAAAAGAGATCATCTAATCATCGTTACTGTACGTCATCCTCACATTCCCAGTAGTTTAGCGTGTAGAGGAGATATTTGACAGACATTTCCTTTAGTCAAAAAACAATGATAAGACGTGGTTGGAATCCATTATAGTTTATAAATGATATCAAAAGTTTTTGCAACTTTTTTTGTGTTTCTAAACATTTCTTCAGCTTCTTTTTCTTTTTTTTACTGTGAACTTTAAATTATTTCGTCTGTATTTTATTCTTGTATACACTGTTACGGTACACCTTTGTTTCCCCTCCATTTGCATCCAAAGAAATTCAGTTTTTGTTTGATCATTTTAAGCACTGCAGCGTTTTCTTTGTTTTGTTTTCATGTTGAGTTTGTTGTGTATATTCAGTGTTAACACGTTTTTTCACTACAGCTGAGGATTATGACTATTGCCTTCAAAACAGAAGGCGGTGATTACAACGTTAAGGCAGCAGACATTGTTAGTCAGTACAGTAATGTTCATGTCTTTACAGTGTCTTCCAGTGTCACCCTACTTTTGGACAAGATTCACTCAACTGTGTGTGTGTGTATACAGTATATATATATATATATATATATATATATACATATGTATGTACAAACATTGAGGGCAAAGCTGTCATTTGTATCAGAGGAATTTCACTTCTTTAGGTGGAAGAATTATCAGTGTAACAGTGACATTTATCTATATTTGGTCAACCTCACCTCCTGATAGTAAGAAATCTATTGACTGGACATTTAAAAAAAAAAAAAAAAAAAAGTAGATGTAGAGCAACAGTTGTAGTGTTTGCGGTCAATATCGTACCCGTTATTTGTATATTTGAATCAACACGGTGCGTTGCGGTGATGACTTGTTGAGACACGGCGGGTTTGTAAATGAGTTGAATGTTTGCACTTAAACCGAGGACCTAAAGATGAACCAGTGATAGAGGCCAAATAAACATTACGTTATCGTAGCTTCTTTTCTTTTTCTTTTTGTTGTCAGTATATAGGATCTTCTGCTCACACAGCCTGTTATTTAGACAGTGTTTACCCTCTGGTGATCAAGTGTGTGTGTGATGGTGAAGTTGATCACAGTCATTGTAAGGTAAATGTTTACTGTAGTCTCTCTGTGATTCTAAAGGTACAGTGTGTAAAAGTGAGTAGCATTTATCGGTGAAGTAGTATCCCTCACCTCAGCCTTCCCTTTCAAATGTGTGGAAGGTTAACCTATGTAGCCTTCAGAAAACTCGTCCAAACTCTAAACATGTTTAGTTTGTCCATTGTGGGCTACTGTAAAAACATGGTGGTCCAAAATCAGGTCATTGTACACTTATTTTATCTTCAATTACTGCCAAATGAAAATGATTTCATCAAATTTGACACACTGTACCTTTAAGTTAAAGCTGCTTTATCCCAGCTAATTCCAGAAAGTGTTTTGTTTTTTTTTCTTGTTCACATGTGTGTTTGTGTGTGTGTGTGTAAAGGGAGGACACGTCACTCAGAAAAAAGAACATGGACATTTAAGCAAACTTTAAAAGAAATAAAAATAAAAAAAACCTTCACTTGGTAACAGTCACGTTAACCAAGTTCATTTAAACTAAAGTTGGCAAGTTATATGATGACACAACAGGCTAACTTTAGTTAGAACTGATACATGTAGGTGTTACCATTTCAAGTCATTTTTTCAGTGCAGTGTCACACGGTGTAAAATAGAAATCAGCTCATTGTCATGATGTGCAGTGGCCAGTTGTTATCAGTTAGCTGTCGTTCATCACATGGAGACCATAGCAGCAATATTTTGTACAGTCTTGCTTTTGAGTTCATTTTAATTGCCTTATTGAGAGATTTTACACGTAGATCCATTGTTGCTATATTTTTTTTCTCTCCACGTGTTGTTGTATTTATTTCCTTTGTCATAGTTGTGCTCCCGAGAATGTGTACATAAAATTATAAATACATATATAAAGATATACAAATATATTTTCCATTTGAATTGGAGAATATTATTTTTATTTGGTTTTATTTTTGCTGCTGGGCAAGAAATGATTGCAATCTACATAATTTCCTGTATCATACTCTTCAGTGTGTTTATTGAGATGCAGCTGCTGTATATTTATGTTCTATAAACTACAGCTGTTTCTCTGTAAGATATCTCAAACATGGAAAAAGAATTTTAGGTTATACATGTACATGCAAATCAATAGGGATTCTTCCAACTGTTCAGCTGTGTTGTGTATGTGTTTTCAATTCACCGTGTGCCCTCATCCGGTAGGGAGAGTCCTTTACAGAGACATAGCATGATTTCAAAAAACGAATATGCATATCAGAAATGTGTATTTATGTATATCTGTGTATATTCATCTATTTATACGTGAGGATAAATAGATGGTTGTATGTGTGTGTGTGTGTTTGGACTCAATCAGAATGAAAACAAAATAAAGCAGTTCTATGAATTGTTGTCCATGGACATGTCATGGATGTGGTGTTGTATCTTCATTCATTCTTTGTTTGTCAAAATCTTGAATACATCTGTTCTGAAATGGAAACGACTCACTTGTACCAGTAATCGTTGTTAAGGGATACAGTTTTTGTTCAGTTAACTTGAGAGACTGATCAAGATTGACTGAAGTCATTTCTACCAGTGGATTCACAGGTCATAGTGGTCAAATTAGTAATGGAGTGATCAAGTCTTCATTATTGTCAAAAAAAATAAATGGACAAACAAAGAGTCTCAAAGTGTTCTATTTGTTAAGTCCCAGAAAACAGCGTCTGAAAGCACCATGTTTGACAAATGAAGTGGCTCAGAGCATCAGTTCTTAGTATTGTGGAGTGTAATGAACATGGCAGCTGTCTGTGGAAGTTGGAACAAATATTGAATCTGATGGTTGTGTAATAGGAAAGGAAGACTAATATCTGCCCAGTTCAGCAATTATCCAGAGCAGATGTGCTCTGTAAGAATAATTTTGCTGATGCAAAACAGAGCTGGTAAGGTCTGAACCCTTTAAATATGAATTCTTTCAAGCACAGAGGAGAGACCGGACCCAAGGCATAAGCGAACTAAGCAGGTCCCCAATAGTGTGTGAAGAAGAAAAACTGTTTTTAAAACCATTAAAAGTCATTACTACCAACTAGTCAACTTGTTTACTTATGTAATTTAAGTTTAGTATCACCACACTTAGTGACTTTGAATACGAAAGTGCAAATTAATACTTTAATGACAATGTAAATAACACAAGTGTCATTAATGCAATTGATAGTGTTACATGTGTATCAATAATAGTCAAGCGCCGGCTACTCTGAGGTGATGCTAAGGATTCCCCAAAATCTAATTCAGCCTAGGGCCACATAAAGGCTTGGGCCGGCCCTGACGGAGACCATGAAATTCCTGTCAGGTGACAGTAAGTTGAAAAGAAGGATAAAGAATTGAAAATAATTATCTTCAGTTGTCTAGGCCTGTAAAAATGTCCATAACTTTAAAAAGGTGTCGGACTGTGTTGTTTGTAGATCCACTGAGAAAGAACAATAAACACACTACAACCTCTTACTTTCACATAGGCCTCATTTCAGGTGAAAGTACTGCATTTACAAAATTGTTTAATCACTTTTTTTTCCTGAGACTGCATTTCAGCCCATGAAAATATATTTTGCATTGTAAAATCTTGAGTTACTGCAGTATAAAATTTATGAGATCCACTTGAACAAATGATTCATGCCCTGCTCAGTCTTATAGAAATAACATTATGAACTTATTTGACACAAAGTAAATATCCAAACACAAAATTGGACCTAATGATTAATGCTTTGCTTATTTTAGCCAAATATTTCATCCACAAGGCAAAACTGTATAAAGACCCTATCCATATTTATGTGCCTATATAATGAGATCCAACTATGCGTTAAGTCCCTAAAATGTATGAAATGTGCCTTCATACATGACTAAAAAATGATCTTGCAACCAGAGTACTGTAAGTATTTTTTATCCTTTCCTTTTTTTATACACATTTTTTATTATTATTTTTTCCATATTTTTTGTTCCTAATTGTATGTTGCAGTGTTGTTTATATTCTTTGCTTATCTCAAAAGGTCCAAAATGCACAGTGTTGTGAATGAGAAGTTTAAATAAATGAATAAATAAACAAAAAAAAACTGTATAAAATATAGGAGATGAGATGTTGCGCAACCTACATGAAGGCATTTAGGGCGTCAAAGTTTGGAGAACAAAGAGTGCCTCTGCCTCGCCGTGCTCTCTGCTCTACATGACGATTGGTTGTTGTTTTTCAAAGAGGGCGTGCAATTGGTCAATAGACGTGTCAGTCATTAAGATAACGTTTCCAATTGGTCCAAACAGACGTACCTAATCTCACGTGCACGTTCCCTTTTCATGAGGGCGGTGCCTGCTAGCTGCCGGTGGGGAGGGTTAGTGCTTCATGTTGTTTTCGTCAAAAAGTACTTAAAAAGTATAAAAGCTCGCGTGTAAAATGGGGACCCGAGATGACGAATACGACTACCTGTTCAAAGGTAATTTCTCTTTTAAAAATGAACGACTGACAGCGAGTTCGTCGTGTTTGTAGACACTTCGATGACAGCAGCGACTGAGGAAGTCAACTAAGCCAGCTAAAGTTAGCTCTGCTGCTAGTAGCAAAGAGGCAAATGATAACATATCACTGGCTCACTCTTAGCTCACTGTTAGCCACTAGTACGTGTTAATAAAGCAGTGTGCGATAATAGAGCAATTCAAACGGGTTGCTTTGCACAATCCTCGCTAACTAAGCAGCGAGTCCAGTGGTGGAATTCAACGGTTGTAAATTACCAGGCTGAGGTAAATTAGCTCGCATGCTAAGAGAGCTACATGGCTTCAGTAAAAATATTCACCTGACGTTAACTTGAAGAATGATGCAAAACATATTAAATCAAGCATTTATTTGATCGTACAATGTACAATAACACCATTGCTGAGCATCGTATTGATCACTAATGCACTTTAGCACTTTTAACATCTTGGTCGCTGTGGTACTTTTTTCTGTCATCAACAATATTTATTTTTTTTAAATATTGTTTCTTATTGTTTTGCACTTAAAACGACTTATGTTTCTGTAATTGTTGTATTGTGTTGTACTGTGTTATGTGGCTGGCATTGGCCTGTCAAGGGACTGAAGATGAAATTAGCTTTGGTAAATTCCATAGCTGTTACACAAACTCTTTGTACTGTATTTGGAATGTGCATCCAAAGTATTGGGTATGACAAGTGAAATACATCTTGCCCTGGCACTATATGAATACAATTCTTCTCATTGTAGCATACACTCCCTGGTCAAATTATTAGGTACACATGGCACCTATTAAAGTGCCAGGAGATAATGTGATCTACAAATGTTTTTAATGACTTCAGTTCTTCATTGACTGGACTAAAGCTTAAAGGTTCCTCAATAAGTTCCCAGCCCACTGTGAAAACTTGGGTAAAAGATTGTTTTGTGTCCACACAGTGTCAACACAGACTCTCTTAAAATGAGTGCATTTGGTTTGGAAATGTTAAAGCTTACCAATCCCAAGGTCTTAAACCCCCAGATTCTCCTGAGAGATACAGTGTGTGAAATTTAGCATTGTTTACTGGTGAAGTTCTCTTCCAAGCATGTAGGAAAGTATCAGTTGTCAGTAGGTTTTTTTACTAGTATCATTATTATTATTATTATCATAATAAAAGGCTCATTCTGTGGTAATAATAACAACAATTCATACGTTCAGGTGATTGTTCACTCAAAATAGCGTCAGTAAAATTATTTTATATACCCCGGATAAGCGGAGGATGATGATGATGATGACCATTGTAAATAATTTCACCTGAAGCTTACACACTGGATCTTAAACACCCGAGCGGTAACTTCATCATCCCTTTGAAAAGCGGAATTTCAGTCTGATGATTCTTTAGATGTCAAACAGTGCCAGGTTAGGAGAGTAAGGTGCATGGGGCTGCAGGCTAAATTTGTCTGCTTCTGCCACTGGCAATTTCTCAACTATGTTGTGAGTTACTTACCTACTAATCTTAAAGAAAATAAAACATGCTGTGGTCAGTTATATAAAATTTAATAATAGAGGAAGTCTAGCTTCCAACGTTCACCTATTTTTTACAGTTTGTCAGACTGACAACACAATCAGTGTTACTCCTTCTATAATGTTGTTGTGTGTATTTTGGTTTTAGTTGTACTAATTGGAGATTCTGGAGTGGGGAAGAGTAACCTGCTGTCCCGTTTCACAAGAAATGAGTTTAACCTGGAGAGCAAGAGCACCATCGGGGTGGAGTTTGCCACCCGCAGCATCCAGGTGGACGGCAAAACGATAAAGGCTCAGATTTGGGACACGGCTGGACAGGAACGCTACAGAGCAATCACCTCAGCGTGAGCTTGTCTACTTTATTTATTCATAATATACAATGTATGTTAATGTGTTCAAGCACTCATCTAGTTTCCTTTTGTAACCAGGTATTACCGGGGAGCGGTTGGTGCTCTCCTGGTTTACGACATCGCCAAACACCTGACATATGAGAATGTTGAACGCTGGCTGAAAGAGCTGAGGGACCACGCTGACAACAACATCGTCATCATGCTGGTTGGAAACAAGAGCGACCTCAGACACCTCAGAGCCGTGCCCACTGACGAGGCTCGGGCTTTCTCAGGTAGACAAGTTTTGCTACTGGATAGATCAAAACTATCATTAATGTAGGGTCTTGAAAGTTATTATCTGCTGTTCCGCTTGCTAACATTTACACTTATTTATTTTTCTCAGAAAAGAACACCGTCTCTTTTATTGAAACCTCAGCCTTGGACTCCACTAATGTAGAAGAAGCTTTTAAAAATATTCTGACAGGTAAGCAAAGTTAAGTGTTCAAAGTTTGTAAATTGAAACTGCACATTGTTATTAACAGTTACGGTTAGGATTCCCTTCCCTTTCTTTAAATGTATCAGGGAACTACGGTGACCTTTGCATACCACAAAAGTGAAAAATGTTCTTGATTTTCCTATAAAGCTTCTGCTTTCATGTAATGTGGACTTTGGTTGGTTAGTTTGGTGAAGCATAGTGATCAGAGTTGCCAGTCTGTGTTCACAAAGCTTGTCTAATGTACATATAAGAAGCATCTTCTAAAGCTACCAACACCAAACCATGTTTATGTTAAAGCATTTATAAACATATTAGTGGATAATGTCTTAAATGTGTCACACTGTTGTGTTGGATGTTGTACCTTTTCAATGTGATGTGAAAGTTTCTCTCGCCCTCATTTTGATGAACTGTCACTGTTTTGTTCCCACAGAAATCTACCGTATTGTATCACAGAAGCAAATTTCGGACAGATGTGGACATGATGATTCTCCGGGCAACAATGTAGTGGACATAAGTGTCCCTCCAACCATGGATGGGCAGAGGGGCAACAAAATGCCCTGCTGTCAAAGCCTGTGATGCTCATACTTTTTCATCCTTGACTTTCTGTTGGTCTTTCCTCTCTCCACCTATTCTTTACTTCAGCTGTCATTATGATTCTCGTATTGGCACAGATGTGTCTGATTCAGGACTCTTGAAGCTGACATTCCCTTTTGCTGGTTTCTTCTTTATTTGTTTTTCTGTCTTCCTCTCAGTTATATCGTCATAGACTCAGTTCAGACCTGGTATTAACATCCATTCCGGAGTGAGACGATCATATGCAGATTGTGCCGTGGATGGGTCAGAATGCTACTACTCAATCCTTTATGTCTTTAGATCAGATCAAAAACTGGATTGAATGATGAACAGCAGTGATTTGAGGACGCATGTGGCTATATTCCTGAGTTGCATGAACACAGTCTATCATCTGGTCTCTTCAGCTGACGTTTTATTTACAATAATCAGTAATTGTTAAATGATTTGTAGCCACCACCACAGTACCAGCACTGATCAACACATGATTAATTTTTCCTAAAAATGTTAAAATGTTATTTCATGTTGCAGCTGTTTGAATAGAGCTTTGTTTCACTCCGCTTCTCTCAACTCTCTCTTTTTTTTTTTCTTTCCCTGTCACTCAAGGCACACAATAACACTCAAGACAGGTTGAGATGAGACAACTGAACAGTCAGACTGTCAAAACGTAATTTGTTAACATTATGTCAGTGTGTATTAGAATAAACGGCGAGGGAAGCAGATGCGATTTCATGAGGTCACAGGAGATGCATCGGGATGCATCTGCCAGGTGTGAACAGTCCTACAGAACTCTATCTGGATGCCATGGGATCACTGAGAACTGATGTTAATACCAGGTCTGAATTGGGGCCATGATGTCCTCTGTTGTGGGTCTGATGTCAGGACTACAGTGAACTACAGTTTTTTTTAACAAGCCTTTATGGTCCCATTGACCCACTCCCGATGAAGGAGCGGTGAGGGATTAGCTGGTCCGTTTGTCAGTGCTCTATATGTTTTCTACTTGCCTCCTTCTCTCAGCCTGTAATGATACAGACTGACATACTGATGTGATCTGCTAAATTGAAATTTCACTTTCATGTCTGGTTGACCTCAATTTGTCCATCATACAATACGGGTGTAGTGGAGAGGAGATGTGCATCAATAATTATAATGGAGTATGAATTTTGGCTCTTTGTGGAGGTTTTGGTTGCCTCCTATATCCACCGTCAAGCCCTGTGCCCACTGAGGCTTTAAATTAGCACGAGCCAGGGACCCGACTGGTTGTGACTGTGTGACTTAATATGGGTATATGTGAAACAAATCAAATGATTTTATTTGTGTGTGCATGACTGTGTGTGTGCGCTTGTGTGTAGTGATCATAGATTATACATTAGCTCACAAAGATACCAAAGGAGGAAAATGCGATATCAGTCCTGGCGTTTTCTCATTTAATCATATTTGAGGCCCTGAAGATTGGAGATATTGCTCTATTTGGCAACAGTAATCTTAAATGCTATATAGCAAAAGTGTTATCAATTGTAATGTGTGTTCAATGAGGCAATTGTCCTGGAACACACCCTGTGTCTGCTTCCTTTTAATGAGTTGACTTAAGTCGAACTCTCTTGAGCAGGCAGTTGCAAAATAAAAATCTTACTTGCACTTACGTCCAGAATTTCCAGTTGAACAAATCACCTTACATGTTTAAATAAATTGAACAGTTTCCTTATTGCTTGCAAGGGAATTGTTGTTTGGAAATAGATTTTCAAAGCTGTTTCAGTTATCAGCAGACTTTGCTGTAATTGGTCTGTTTATCTGTAAAACAAGATTGGATAAAGACATGTGTTTCACAGAAGTTGGAGTCCCTTGTTTGGATGGAAAATGGAACTGAAAATCAGTAATGCAAATTGTTTACACGGTTGGCTGAAAATGCCTCTTCCAAACCATCTGGTAGAAAAGCTTTCATGTGTGATGTTCTGTTTTTATTTCAAAGTTGGCAATCCTGAGATTGTTTTGCTAATTTCTGCACAGAAAATACAGTAAATAAACCTAATTTACATTACCTGTTGTTGTTGTTTTTTAATCTTACAAACCTTCAGGCAACCATTTATAGCAACTTCATAATATCTGTAATGAACACTACATAACACAACAATTTATTCATGTGTTACTTGGTGCACCATGATGATGTCGTACTGCGGTTTGACTGTTGATGGGTGGCCACCGTGACGGAGCAGCTGTTTGAACGTAGTCACCTTTTAAAACCTACACCACTAATGACTTGGCAACATTACTGAAGACAAAAACTGTGAATGTGTTTTAGCACATTTTGAATTCAATAAAAGTGGTAGTTATTTGTGGAAGATGATGAAAGTTATTTGATATAAATAAACAATGGTATACAAAATAACAGGTATAACAACCACAAAAAATATAAAACTAAATTGATTAATCCATGAGTTTGTATCTATGTGGCTCTGTAATGGGCTGGTGTACCAGGGTGTACCCACAAACAACCATCCACTCTTTAGAATGTGTAATATGCCTAATCCCCAATTAAGTGTATGAATAATTGCAAAATAAATAAACAAAATGAAGGAGCCCAAATAAGATTGAGACATAATTCAGACATGTGTGAGAATTAGGGAAGAAAGTGTCAACATTTACCAGTTTAATACATGTTTGTCCATTAGGTTTTAACGATTTAAACAGATGGAATTGCAAGGAAATGGGAGTGTTTACGATGTGTGCTTTTTAATAAAAAAAAAAATGCATGTAGGATTAGATATTCAAGATACTTATCCCTCATAAACTGTGCTATGCTGTGGTCACGTGACCTGCGCAGCGCGGCAGACAGCTGTGGTGCTTTTAAAGTCTCGGGAAAGCGGAAGTCTGGCCCGCTGTATGTGTGTGTGTGTGTGTGTCTGAGAGCTACTGGCTAACGAGCTAGCTACAGCACTGACTGCACTGAATGTTCCGCTGTGTGTGTAAAGTAACAGCTAAACATTATACGAGTGGAAAACATGAGGCTATTAGGACGACGATGCCCCACTAAGAAGATGATGGGGTGAGTTGACATTTTTCTGCCGAGCTTTATTTCCTTTTGTGCGCGGAGCGGACGGCTAACTGCAGCCGCTGACAGCTAACAGACAACACAGCTGTGACAGACACAACACACCGAGTCATAATAATAATAATAATAATAACAATAATAATGAAATAAACAGACGATAACAAAAGTATATAATATGACCAGGGCTGCTACATTAAATACATATATCATACTTTATTGACCTGACACAACCCTCTCTGCGCCAGATATGATAGTCTGATATAAAGCTGTAACGTCTGGCTGCAGCAGCGGAAACCACAGCTGCGTCGAGGCGGAATGAAAAGATAATATTACATTAGTTTTGTCGACTGGCTACAATGTCAAATGTACTGTTTTAGCATGAACTAGTAAGTGCAACTGACTTCAAGTTTCTCGTATAATTAGTTCGAGGCAAACCACCTCCGGTTTGTACCATTCGATATAAATGGAACTCAAAACACTTCCTCTTTTCATCATTTCACAATACTTTAAAAGTAAACTGTTTGAACGACCCAAGACACAGGCTCTCAAGTGCTCTGCCAAGTACTGTATGTAGTTGGTATCGTGTATTTTCCTTGAGATAATTTGACGGTATATTTATTTATACATTAGAAGACCGTAATCTCTGAACGATTTCAGATTATATGCATCAGGATAACTTTAACCTTTTCACAGACATCCTGGCCTGTGCCATGGACACACATTTGATCACCATTGGTCTAAAAGTTAATTTTAGGGCTGCAACTAATAATTATTTTCATAATCGGTTAATCTGTTGATTATTCTCTGGATTAACCCAGTAATCGTTTGGTCCATTAAATGTCATAAAATGTTGTATATGTTAATCAGTGTTTTTCAAACGTGGACATGATGATGTTCTCAAATGTTTTGTTTTGTCCACCAATTAAAATGATTTAGTTTTCTTTGTTCTACGGAGCAAAGACACCAGGAAATATTCACATTTAAGAAGCTGAAAAATCAGAAAACTTGTTTTAATTGTTTAAAAGAAATACTCAAACTGATGAATTGAATATCAAAATAGTTATTAAACTATGTTTTGAATAACAATCCTGAATCCTTTTCCGGCTCACCACCAAAATGTAATTGTCTCTTTCCTCAGCCATAACCTACGTCCCTTAAAAAATGTCATTCAGATATTTTCTTTATTTTACAGTTAAAAACAACCTTGGCAGAGGTGACAAAAACAAATACTCATGTTGCAATAATTAAATTACTGCTGATTTGTTTCTGCAGATTCCACATGTTATTTTGTCTAACACCAGTGAATGATGCTCTATTAATCACATTAAGGTTTTAAAAACAACAGAATGAAAACCCTCCAGAATTTCAGCCACATCTGCCACACTAAACCCTTTGTTTAAAAACAACCCTGTTGAGCACAAAGGATAATAAAAAATACTAGTGTAGTACAGGCTACTGAGCCGCAGTGCTATATAAAGTTGAAAACAACAGCACAATATTTACTCTCTGACCAAATTCTATAAAAAATAAAATAGCAGCTTCAGTTTCCAGACTTTTAACGATCATTAACAGACACAGGCTCTTTCTGAATTTGTTTCTTATGTTATTAACAGTATTTTTATCTCAACAGAAATACATATTACTCTTTCAATAACGTAATGTTTTATTTATTTGTCACTGTACAGGGTAAATCCAATATTTAAGACGGTAAGACAAATAACCAAAATGCTATAGAAAATGTACTGTAGTTCTCTTATCTTTAGTGAGGAGGATATTTGAGAGGCAACATCTGTTTATCAGCGTGCTACACGTCACACTCGCTGCCACAGATGATCCCACTTGCGTTTACAGTGGATTAGAGTAAACTGGCTCTCTTTTAAAATGTCAAAATGTCTGTGTGCAGCTAATGAAAGTTATTCATACACGTCAGGAAATGATTGGCTTACAGATTATAATTATTACAAATATAATTCTACAAAATATATGATATTAAAGTCTTCTCTGGCCAGATGATGACCGATCCTTCAGACAAGCTATTTTTTTTCCAGTCATTTCTGAATAGATTTGTGGCTACGGAAGCTCTTCATCCAATAAAACATTCTTTCTTTAACTCCTGCATCATGAAGCTTAAATTAACTTCTTCCCTCCACATAGAGTCATACGCTTTTTCCAATATCTTAAAATACTGCAATTGTAGCTTAATAATTGCTCTCTTCACATCCTGGTTTAAAACTGTCCATTGTGTTTCTACCAAGTCTAAAATTGTTTCAATATTTCACTAAGTACTCACTTGTTTCAAGAACATAAACCAGTCTTTTTGTAACCATTCAGGGTTGGTCTTCTCCTGGTTTTAAAATTGAACTCACCACTGCATATTTCCATTTGTGGCCCCTACATCAAATTCCTGTGGCCCGCTACTTAATATCAAATTATGAGTTATTGCTTGATGTTTTTGTTAATAGATACATTTTTCATCATAATTACATTTATACTGTCAACTATTTATCGTTGTGTTTAAGAAAATTATGTGAAATGTCATCATAAATATCATTACATGCTCATATCACGTAGCCCGAATGAGAAGTTTGACTTTTTTCACATGACCAGTACTTTCTGAACAAACCAGACCCTCCGTGGCCCCCAGGACATTTGAGTTTAGTTTGAGTTGGATAAGAAATGCAAGAGATCTTGGTAGAAATGTGTCAGACGTATCATTAAAAAGACTCTTTCGGCCCCTTAAAAACCAGGCACATATAAAATGGGTACTGCACTTGTGGTAAAAAAAACCAAAAAAAACAACAATGCAAATCTTCAAAAAAATAAAACCACATTCGTGGTCACAAATATAATTTCCTCTTTTCAATTTTCTAGGTTTCCTCTTAAACCTCTTAAAATCATTTCACACATATATTTGATTTTTCTTTACTGTTTGCTGCTTCAGTAGAGCCATTGTTTAAAAGGGAAGTAGAATTTTTAGCAACTGTTCCTCAGATTATAGCGCTGGACCAGATTTCTCTGTACTCCTAAGCATTTTCCAGGGTAGGATTCTCACTGCCAGAAATGTATAAGGAGAAGAAGAAATGACACATAGATGAAAGGGCTCATCACATGAAAGGACAAGGCTTCTTCTTCTTCTAATAATAATCATTTCTGATAGGCTGTACTCTGAGAGAGGGGAGATTAGACGATGAGGTGGAAGAGATGAGAACATATACGATACACTAGGTAGTGACGGGAGTTTTCTAACTCCAGAAGATGGCTGTAATGTGTAATGTCATGGATGCAGGCTGCTGTTAATACTCCATAGAAGAAAAAGAGCAGCATGCTCATAACTTATTTACTTAGCTTCTTAAAATGAGTGACCTATATTACATTTGCATTATATCACAGAACTAAATTGTTGTGATATTTCTATTTCTGTTAGTAATCAGAATATATTAAGTAGCAGGTAAAAAAATATGAGGTAAAATAAGAAGTAGCATAATGTGTAAATACTGGAAGTTATCCAAAGGATGAGAGATTTTCAAAAAAAACTTAAATTCCAGTTGCTACTTATTCATTGTGTTTTGTATAATTGAGAGAATCTACACAGACATATTGTACTGACAGTTGCTGCTACTTTTTCTCTCCTTTTCTCCATAGGAACTGAGCATTCATAACCCAGAGAAGAGCAGATTCTGTGCTTTCTGCTCCCTCCTTCGTCCCCGTCTTCTGCCCCTCACCTCCATCTGGTCAGCCAGTGTGTGTGTGTGTGTGGACACCGTAACCATGACGACAGGTGGGTGTTGCCACCTGCCTGGCTCCCTGTGCGACTGTGCCAGCAGCACGGGTCTGTGGAAAAGCGTGGAGGACGTCAGTGGTGAAGGGTGTCAGGCTCTCTACGTCACCCAGGTCACGACCAGCGATGGACGGCCGCTGTCGTCGGTGCTCAAACCCATGAGCACACAAAGGTAAGGTTTACTCAACACTGATCATCTCATGTCAGATTTTGCTGTTGTGGTTAGTGTGATTAACATGACAATTAAAGGTGATCATGTAAAATATAACCATTAGTGTTTTAAATAATTACTGCAAGCCTCTGATGCTTGAGTAAAAATCCAGCCCAGCTGCTGTCAGTGATGTCATCTCTTGACTAACTTCCTGTCTGTTAAAGCCGTTAGAATTGCCCTCCCTACTCCCTACATTACCTCATGTATGTGAGGAAGGCCATATTCACCTAAAACGCCTAATCATATAAGAAAAAGTGGTGAAGTTTTGGCTCCTAAATACTAAACATGTTTCTCCTAGATTTAGTGTCTCACCCCGAGACTGAGAGACCATATCTGTCAAAATATGGACTCTGGACCTATGCAACACGTTTTAAACTAAATATGAAGTATTTCACTGACGTTTGTGTTGGTTTAACCCTGTTTTTCTTTGCTGTATGTCTTGTATTATTCGCAGAAGCTGTTTCAGTTTAGTTTTTTTTCCTTTTTCCCACAGTGATGGTCCCATATGTCGTATTTGCCATGAAGGAGGCAGCAGTGAATGTCTCCTGTCACCGTGTGACTGCACAGGAACCCTGGGCACCGTGCACAAGAGCTGCTTAGAGAAGTGGCTCTCATCTTCCAACACAAGCTACTGTGAGCTCTGCCACACACAGTTCAGCATCGAGCGCTGTCCGCGGCCTCTCACAGAGGTAACAAAGGTCAATATACAGTATAGAATTTTTCATACGTTCTTCAGTGTCAGAGTGTCAAGTACATGCTGTGGTGTCCACTTATACCTCAACAATAGCAACAGTCTGGCTCTTTTAAATGATAACTAATGTAACTGAAAACACCTGTTACATGTGGAAAGTTACACGTCAAGTTTATTTAAGACACGCTTGAGCAATTTGTACTTAATAGTTTAACTCACTGGAAGCGAGCAAACAATATTTGAGGCCATATTTCAGTTATGTCAAAATGCACCAACAGTAAACGAGCAGCTACTGTGTCCTTGTGTCGTAAAAATCCAGATTCTCTCTATGGACTTCTAGTCTAATGGAGCAGACTTTTATTTTTCTGTCTACCACAGTGGCTGCGGGATCCTGGTCCTCGTAACGAGAAGAGGACACTGTTCTGTGACATGGTGTGCTTCTTGTTTATCACGCCTCTTGCAGCCATCTCAGGCTGGCTGTGTCTGAGAGGAGCTCAGGACCATCTTCAGCTGGGGAGCTGGCTGCAGGCCGTGGGCCTCATCGCCCTCACCATTGCCCTCTTCACCATCTACATTCTCTGGACCTTGGTAAACAGTTCATTTCCATTCATTAGAACAGAAACGCTTAGCCGAAGATGCTCTACCGTGCATGTGAATAATGAAAGTCCCGTCCTCCTCTTTCCCTCCCTGCTCGTCTCTACAGGTATCGTTCCGCTATCACTGTCAGCTCTACTCTGAGTGGAGACGAAGAAATCAGAAAGTGCGTCTGCTCATACCTGAAGCAAAGGAATCTAACTCTTCCCAGCATTCTTTGCTCTCCAGTAAACTGACGAAGAAGCCTCCCAGTGAGAGTATAGTATGAGACCAAATGGAGATGATGATCATGGCTGATTTTCAATGCACCATGGCTGACGGCAAGACTTAAAAAGAAGCACTTGTGGGGTTTTTTGGTTGCTTTTCCCCATTTTTTTTTTGTACCTATGTTTTCACATTAGGTTCCTTTCTTTCTTTCTTTCTTTTTGAATCTATCATTGTGCGGTCGTCGTGATGGGTCTTTACCAAGCTCATGCTAAAGCACTGAAGAAGGGAAGAGCACTTGAAAGGTGAGCAGAGACATGAACACAGTGTTCTCACAGGATGTGATGGTAGTTCATCACAAGGACCAGAGAAATCAAACACTGTGAACTCTGAGGTCATCACAGAACATGACCATGCTAACATGCACAATCATGCATGCAACCATGTTGATAGTTTTTGTTTGTCTCTTAGCTTATTGTAATATGCTTGTGAAGAGTGAACAGATTTACTATTCCTACTGAAGTTGGATTTAAAAGTGTCCTCACAGAGGTTCTTGTATTATCAGCACTTAACAAGTAAGTCTTTATATTTAATAGACTGATTTAAAAAAAAACAAATCAAAATGTCAAGCATTATTTAGTGGCTGGTGCAGCTCACTAAAATATAATTTCAGATGGTGTGTTAAAGTGTTACGTCTTTCTTACGTAACGACACATATTTCAATCGGGGACAAGTGATCGTTAAGCATCATGTATGAAAAGGGTTTTTTGATTCCTTCTGTCAGTCTAAGGCTTTGCTCAGACTGTGAAGTAATTTTACTTTGTTTTTGAAAGTCACGACAGTAAAAGAAAAAACATGAAATCAAATTAGATTTCTACAGGTGCATCTCACTGACCGCTGGCTGCACAAAAATGATATGCATTAAGTAAATATCTCTTCACAAAGGTGGGTACACCACCTACGTCTTAAAAAAAGGGCTGAATTATTATGGTTACGAGGTTAATGATATGAATACTGTGCATATTACATTTTCAATAGCAGCTTAGGTGATTTGCTAATTGAACTTTTTTCATATTGTGAATTTGATTTCAAAATAATAAAGTCGTTTTTGCCTGAAATGACCTAATTTGTCATTTGGCTGCAGTCTGACCACGGCTAAATCTAAAGTAACAATGACACTCGCAAGTGATACAATATGCAAACACCACTTAGGCCAAATCTGACTCTGTTTATGTATTATTATTATTATTATTACAATATTATTTTTTTGTATTATCTTTTGGAGGAGGCCACTAGAGACTCCATGCTCTTCTTCTTGGTCCATTTGATGGATGTCATTTTTGTTTTTTGTAAATGTTACCTCAGTATGTTGTCACTGAGCAGAATCAGCTTGTTGTGTTGTTGGACAGTGTCTCTCTCTCTCACGCTTGTATCTTGTAAATATCCGGTTTGCAGTTTAAAATCACAAACCAGAACTAATCCTGGTTTCCAGTTTCCACGTCATAAGGTGATCCTCTTTTAAACCTGCTTTTATTTTTTTAATTCCGTCTAATTTGGGTGACGAGGAGCCGGTTAATTACTTAATTAATTAATGTTTATCTTCAACAACATGTGTAGCACTAAGAACAATGTTGAAACAAATCAACTGAGGCCACAGACTCCATACACACCGGCTTTTTACTGGAAATGCAGGTGTAAAAACCTCAAACTCAGTATTATTGTGTATATATATCTTATACATTTTTTGTTTGCTGTGCAATATCTTCGCTGTTGTAAACACATGACACAAGAGCAACAAAGCAAGCTTTAATCTGACGATTTAAACAAATCAATCCTCTTGCTACAAACTATTTAAAATATACATTTTTATTTACATTATTTTCTCTCCAGCACAGACATTTATAGCTTTGCCACTTTTATCTTTGATGACTTTGGTCATGATGAAGACTGTAGTCCAGTCGTCCATATATTTGTATTTGCTTAATACTTACTTAAACTATCAGACATTGAACAATTGGCGTTTGGTGCTGTGGTGAGAGGGCACTTTAGAGATTTCATTAACAATATAAATCGTGATGTATTTACCCTCAATGTCGGCATCACAAAGGTTCAGTATGTATCATTTTGTGTTTTGCACATACGGAGACGCAACACACAATTGAAATGCTTTAACTCAGACAGGTTTCTGTTTACGGAATGTTTGTTGTTTTCTGTCGATAAAGAATTAACTTGTGGTTTTAATCAATTAACACACAATTAACTGGTTTCTTCAAAGGGTTATCATTAGTTATCTGACTTTTCATCACAATGATAATTGATAATGACTGATATGGAAGACATTCTGTCCAGCCCTAGTTTCCTCCTGCACTGTGTTGACGGTCACGTACAGATGAGACAAACTTGTTGCTTCCATTTCATGGAAAAAAACAGGAGCTCACGATATTTCTCTGAAATAACTGAAAACTGATCAAAGCAAAGTCAGATTTGTGTCTAACACAAATGCAATGTATACATGCTGCAATGTTACCAACACATTTATCCACATCTGTGCTCGCCTTGTGATTTTAAAATGACAGTAGAGGCTCAATGGCTCATTGTTGAGCAGCAGCAGCAGCAGCAACAGCAGCAGCAGTGAACAGGAACACGGTGCATCACAGTGCTGTGTTCAGTGGGAAATGGACATCACAGCTGTTTGGCTGCAGATAGTGCGGCTGTTATTTCCTCATCCTGGCAGCACTTGGCTCATAGCGAGGTCAGTGTCCCACATAATGACCCGCTTAATCATTTTGTTGATTATATCCCACAATATGTTGCTGGTCTGTCCTAACAACAGGGCTTTACTTCAGATTCTGTGGTTTATTGGGACATGGATTTAAAGCAAAGAGCTACATTATTTTGTGTTTTGTTTGTTCACAATTATGAAACAGGGCTCTTCTGTTCTTTTGGATTGTCGTCTATCCAAAGAGTTTCATTGCACTTTGTAAAAAAATATTTTTTTCTTTGTTTATTATATACACACAAAAAAACATGTTGATGTTACTTATGTTAAAGAACATGTGTTTGTAACGTTTTACTTCCATGTATTGTTTGGAGGGTGAGTGTGTTAATATACAGTATATTGTTTCTTGCAATTCAGTGTTCACACTTTGCCAATATCACTATGTAAAGAGTGTGCTGTGGGGGAAAAGAGAACGATGTCTTCACTGAAATTCTGGTACCTGAAACCTGCCAAGAATTGTTTGCAAAGCAAATAAAAAAAGGTTGATAAATTATGGGTGGACATTCATTCATTCTTATATTTCCATGTAAAGACTCCAGGTTGTTGTCTGTTTTTAACATTACTGTATAGATGCTCTTGTTATTATGTTATGGCTGTTTACTGACATGATCCCACTGAGGATGAGTGGTCATTAGTCAGATTCTGTCTCTGGCCACAGCTCTTTAAAGGCCATTAATCCTGATTAAAGGCTGCTGCATCTGTGGAGAATCACTGAATCTCTGTCTTAAGCAGCTTAGTGAGGGAAAAACAATTTGTCGTCAGGCTTTGTTGTCTAGGAAGTAAAACCTTACAAAAACAATACATGACTGTATTCAGTAGGTCATGTCTAGCAATCAAAGTGAGGATCATTTCAGTATATCCACTCCTTTTATAAAAGTTGGAGTTACCTGCCAAACTTTAGGACGGAAGAGGAATAATAAGAAGTAACAGAATAAACGCACAGTAGAATAACAAGAGATGCTTGCACTGCAATGCATTTGAGTGAGCACTATAGGGAGTTCAACAGCAGGCACTAATTACATTAGGACCAGGTCTTCTCTATGAAAGCCATCATTTTGGACTGCCATGTTAAATGGACATACCTAACACCTTTTGAGTTGTAATAACAGACGGCTACAACACTGTACCTTTAGTGTAACTATGAGAATTTTGTACATTTTGTACTATTTTTGGAGGTTTGAGAAAAATGTCATAGTTTAGTATGTCGTCCAAAATGTGAAAAAAATGTCATAGTTTAGTATGTGGTCCAAAAAGTCGCCAAAATGTCATAGTTTAGTATGTCGTCCAAAATGTGACAAAAATGTCATAGTTTAGTATGTGGTCCAAAAAGTCGCCAAAATGTCATAGTTTAGTATGTCGTCCAAAATTTGACTAAAATGTCATAGTTAAGTATGTTGTCCAAAATGTGACAAAATGTCATAGTTTAGTATGTCTTCAAAAATTTGACAAAAATGTCATAGTTTAGTATGTCGTCCAAAATTTGACTAAAATATCATAGTTAAGTATGTTGTCCAAAATGTGACAAAAATGTCATAGTTATTCAATTCAATTCAATTCAATTCAATTTTATTTGTATAGCGCCAAATCATAACATACATTATCTCAGGGCACTGTACATAGACAACATCAAAGAGAGCAGAGAACCCCAACAGTTCACACAATGAGCAAGCACTAGGCATCAGTGGAGAGAAAAAACTCCCTCTTAACAGGAAGAAATCTCTGGCAGAACCAGGCTCAGAAATGTGCAGTCATCTGCCTCGACCGGTTGGGGTGAAAGGAAAATCGGGGACAGAGGAGAGGTGGAGGACAGAAAGGGGAGGGGGGAGAGAAAGGACAAGAGGGAGATGAGGTAGAGACAGAAGAGAGAGAGAGACCAGGAGCAGATACACAACAACTGTATCAAGTTACAAGTTAATACAATTAATGATATTGACTTTTTAATTATAGCACAATAATAATGGTGATGATGTGGGTAGCCTCGAAAACTGGATCTTGGTCCCGCAACCTGCATGATGAGAATACAGAGAGAGAGAGAGAGAGGGAAGGAAGGAAATACACAAACTAGGGAGAGAAAGAGACAAGGTTAATGACATATAAAAAGTCAAAATCATATCCTGAGTGTGAGAGAGTGAATGTGCGTGCACCACAGATAAAAAATCCCCCAGCAGTCTAGTTCTATAGCAGCATAACTAAGAGCTGGTCCAGGTTTCCCTGAACCAGCTCTAACTATAAGCTTTATCAAAAAGGAAAGTTTTAAGTTTAACTTTAAATACAGAGAGAGTGTCCGCCCCCCGAACTATCATTGGGAGCTGGTTCCACAGGAGAGGGGCCTGGTAACTAAAGGCTCTGCCTCCCATTCTGCTCTTGCAGACTCTAGGAACCACAAGTAAGCCTGTATTTTGTGACCTAAGTGGTCTATTAGGGCGATAAGGTAAGACTAAGTTTTTCAGGTATGAAGGGGCCTGACCATTAAGTGCTTTGTACGTGAGGAGGAGGATTTTAAATTTAATTCTAAACTGTACAGGGAGCCAGTGTAGAGAAGCTAACACTGGAGTTATATGGTCTCTCTTTCTAGTTCCTGTCAGAACTCGTGCTGCAGCATTTTGAATTAACTGAAGGGTTCTAACAGACTTGTTGGAACATCCTGATAATAAGGAGTTACAGTAATCTAATCTAGATGTAACAAAAGCATGAACTAGTTTTTCAGCATCCCGTAAAGACAGAATGTTTCTAATTTTCTTAATGTTCCGCAGGTGGAAGAAGGCTGTTCTGGAAATTAGTTTAATGTGTGAGTCAAATGACATTTCCTGGTCAAAAGTAACTCCAAGGTTCCTCACAGTGGAACTGGAAGCCAGGGTGATGTCATCTAAAGTGACAATGTGATCGGAAAGTTTTTCTCTGAGGTGTTTAGGGCCGAGTATAATGACCTCAGTTTTTTCTGAGTTTAAAAGTAGAAAGTTACAGGTCATCCAGGACTTAATGTCTCTGAGACATTCCTGGAGTTGAACAACCTGATTTATTTCATCCGGCCTCATTGATAAATAAAGCTGTGTGTCATCTGCATAACAATGAAAATGTATGTTGTGCTTTCTAATAATGTTCCCTAGAGGAAGCATATATAAGGTAAAAAGTATAGGCCCAAGCACTGAGCCTTGTGGAACTCCACAATTAACTTTAGTTTGAAGTGAGGCTTTATCATTAACATGAACAAACTGGAATCTATCAGATAAGTATGATTTAAACCAGCAGAGGGCAGCACCTGTGATACCAAGAGTCTGCTCCAGTCTCTGCAGTAGAATATTATGATCTATGGTGTCAAATGCAGCACTAAGATCCAACAGGACAAGTAAAGAGACTAGACCATTATCAGAAGCCAAGAGAAGATCATTACTAACTTTAACTAGTGCTGTTTCTGTGCTATGGTTTAATCTAAAACCTGACTGAAAATCTTCAAACAGGCCATTAATGCGCAAATATTCACATAGTTGATTAGCAACTACTTTTTCTAAGATTTTAGAAACAAAGGGAAGATTAGATATAGGTCGGTAGTTAGCTAAAATGTCTGGGTCAAGGGTCGCTTTTTTGAGAAGGGGTTTAATAACTGCTATTTTAAACGTTTGGGGCACATATCCAGTTAATAAGGATAGATTAATTTGAGTTAATATAGAGCTGTTAATTAAAGGAAAGACATCTTTAAACAGTTTGGTGGGGATAGGATCTAACTGACAGGTTGATGGCTTAGATGATGAAACTAATGATGTTAATTCAGGGAGATCTATAGGGGAGAAACTGTCTAAATGTGCACCTGGTGCTTCTAAAGCTCTTGTGCTAAAAGATGAGTCAGTCCCAATATGAGGGAGGAGATGATCAATATTTATTCTTATTGATGTTATTTTATTCACAAAAAAGTTCATAAAGTCATCACTGCTCAGTGTTAAAGGAATAGATGGTTCAGTGGAGCTGTGGCTCTGTGTCAGCCTGGCTACAGTGCTGAAAAGAAATCTATGATTATTCTTATTTTCTTCAATTAGAGAAGAATAATAGGCAGCTCTAGCTTTGTGTAGGGCTTTTTTGTAAGCTACAAAACCATCTTTCCAGGCTATATAAAATTCCTCTAGGTTATTGGAACGCCATTTTCTTTCTAATCTACGTAACCCCTGTTTAAGAGCACGAGTATTGGAGTTAAACCATGGTGCTCGTCTCATCTGATTCACCACCTTCTTTTTCAGAGGGGCAACACAATCTAATGTAGTACGCAGTGAGGCCGCTGTACTATCAACAAGGTTATCTATGAGGGCGGGGGTAAAATCACAAACGGTACCTTCAGATGTACTGACATATGGCACCGAGTTAAATAAAGGTTGCACTGTCTCTTTGAATGTATTAATATTATTATCAGACAGGCACCGGCTGTAGCTGTATTTCTTATTTATGTTATTGTAGTTCATTATTGTACAATTAAATGTGAGTAAATAATGATCAGTAAGGAGAGGGTTTTGAGGAACTATGTTTAAGTTATCAATATCAATACCATAAGTTAAAACAAGGTCGAGGGTGTGATTAAGGTAATGAGTTGGTTTATTAACGTGTTGAATAAAACCTATTGATTCCAACAGCGAGTTAAATGCGCAGCTAAGACTATCACGGTCAACATCTACATGGATGTTGAAATCCCCTACAATTATGATTTTATCCGTCTTAAGCACCAACTCAGATAAGAACTCAGAGAACTCTGATAGGAACTCTGAATAAGGAGCAGGTGGACGATAAACTGTGACTATCATAACTGGTTTTTGTGATTTCCAACTAGGATGAGCTAGATTAAGAATAAGGCTTTCAAACGATGAATATCCTAGTTTGGGTTTGGGATTGATTAATAATCTAGTATTAAAAATGGCTGCTACACCTCCTCCTCGGCCTGAGCTTCTAGGAATATGGGTATTAGCATGAGTGGGTGGAGTTGACTCATTTAGACTAACGTAATCTTCTTCATGTAACCAAGTTTCAGTTACACAGAATAAATCAATACAGTTGTCAGAAATGAGATCATTTATTAAAACAGATTTTGAGGAGAGAGACCTAATATTTAATAGTCCACATTTAAAAGTGGTATTATTTGACTCTATTTTATTGTTAGTATTAATCTTTATTAAGTTAGAATGTCTAACTCCTCTTCTGTTTGTTATTGATTTATTTACTTTATTTACTTTAGTTTTTACTTTAGTAGGTCGAGGGACAGACACAGTCTCTATGGGGTTTTTAATTGGTGACTGCTCGTAAAGAAGCACAGAGAAGCATGAAAGACTGCAACTCTGTGTCCTGGTCTCAACTCTGGTTTGTCATGGGTTTCTAATAAAATGCTCTAAGCTGCTAGATAAGAGAGCTGCTCCATCCAAAGTAGGATGGACGCCGTCTCTCTTCATGAGACCAGGTTTCCCCCAGAAGTTTTGCCAGTTATCTAAAAACCCAATGTTGTTTTCTGGACACCACCTCGACAGCCAGCGATTGAATGATGACATGCGGCTATACATGTCATCACTGGTTACATTGGGCAAAGGACCAGAGAAAATTACGTTGTCCGACATAGATTGTGCGTACCTACACACAGACTTAACATTAACTTTCGTGACCTCCGATTGGCGTAATCGGGTGTCATTACTGCCGACGTGAATAATAACTTTACTGAATGTACGTTTATCTGTAGCCAGCAGTTTCAGATAAGATTCTATGTCGCCCGCTCTGGCCCCGGGAAAACACTTGACTGTGGTCGCTGGCGTCGCTATTTTCACGTTCCTCAGGATGGAATCACCAATCACCAGAGTTGGTTTCTCAGTCTGTGTGGTGCTGAGAGGGGAAAACTTGTTTGAGGTGTGAACAGGTTGGTGGTGGACAGGACTCTTAGGCTTAACACTACGCCTCTTACTGCGGACAGTCACCCAGCTGCCCTGTTTGTCTCCCGGCTGCACGGGAGCTGCTGAGGGAGCTAATGCTATGTGGTCCGCACCGACTACTGGGGAGTGGCTAACTGATTTAGCTTCTATGGTGCGGAGCCGAGTTTCTACTTCACTAAGCCTCGCCTCCAACCTAGCCAGCAAGCTACATTTTTTACAAGTACTTTTATCGCTAAAGGAGGCAGAGGAGTAGCTAAACATGTGGCACACAACACAGGAGAGAGAAGGAGAGGGAGAGGGAGAGAGAGAAGCCATCGCTGCTAAGCTAACTTTACGCTAGCAGAGAGAGAAACACCGTACGTGATCTACGTAAACGATAGAGTTTGAACAAAAGTAGTGGGTGAGAATATTAGTCTTAGTACTAGTATTAGTAATAAAAACGAGCGTTTGTTCAGTTAGAACAGTCGATCGTTCCAGTAGATAGAAAACCGCAGAGAGCGCAGAAGGCACACAGCGTAACACCAGTGGAAGCACAGGAAGTGACACAATACGTTACCGCCCCGGCTAGTTATGTATGTTGTCCAAAATTTGACAAAATGTCAGTTAAGTATGTCGTCCGAAATTTTACAAAAATGTCATAGTGTAGTATGTCGTCCAAAATGTGACAAAAATGTCATAGTTTAGTATGTCGTCAAAAATGTGACAAAAATGTCATAGTTTAGTATGTCGTCAAAAATTTGGCAAAAATGTCATAGTTTAGTATGTCGTCCAAAAAGTGACAAAAATGTCATAGTTTAGTATGTCGTCCAAAATTTGACAAAAATGTCATAGTTTAGTATGTCGTCAAAAATGTGACAAAAATGTCATAGTTTAGTATGTCGTCCAAAATTTGACAAAAATGTCATAGTTTAGTATGTCGTCAAAAATGTGACAAAAATGTCATAGTTTAGTATGTCGTCCAAAATTTGACTAAAATGTCATAGTTAAGTATGTTGTCCAAAATGTGACAAAATGTCATAGTTTAGTATGTCTTCAAAAATTTGACAAAAATGTTATAGTTTAGTATGTCGTCCAAAATTTGACTAAAATATCATAGTTAAGTATGTTGTCCAAAATGTGACAAAAATGTCATAGTTTGGTATGTCGTCCAAAAAATCGCCCAAAATGTCATAGTTTAGCATGTCGTCAAAAATGTGACTAAAATGTCATTGTTTAGTATGTCGTCAAAAATTTGGCAAAAATGTCATAGTTTAGTATGTCGTCCAAAAAGTGACAAAAATTTCATAGTATAGTTAGTATGTCGTCCAAAATTTGACAAAAATGTCATAGTTTAGTATGTCGTCAAAAATGTGACAAAAATGTCATAGTTTAGTATGTCGTGCAAAAAGTCGCCAAAATGTCATAGTTTAGTATGTCGTCCAAAATGTGACAAAAATTTCATAGTTTAGTATGTTGTCCAAAATGTGACAAAAATGTCATAGTTCAGTATGTAGTCAGAAATGTGACAAAAATGTCATAGTTTAGTATGTCGTCCAAAATTTGATAAAATGTCATAGTTAAGTATGTCGTCCAAAAAGTCACCAAAATGTCATAGTTTAGTATGTCGTCCAAAATGTGACAAAAATGTCATAGTATAGTATGTCGTCCAAAAAGTCGCGAAAATGTCAGAGAATAGTATGTCGTCCAAAATGTGACAAAAATGTCATAGTTTAGTATGTCGTCCAAAAAGCCACCAAAATGTCATAGTTTAGTATGTCGTCCAAAAAGCCACCAAAATGTCATAGTTAATATGTCGTCCAAAGAGTCGCAAAAATGTCATAGTATAGTATGTCGTCCAAAATGTGACAAAATGTCATAGTTTAGTATGTCGTCCAAAAAGTCACCAAAATGTCATAGTTTAGTATGTCGTCCAAAAAGTCGCGAAAATGTCATAGTATAGTATGTCGTCCAAAATGTGACAAAATGTCATAGTATAGTATGTCGTCCAAAATGTGACAAAATGTCATAGTTTAGTATGTCATCCAAAAAGTCACCAAAATGTCATAGTTTAGTATGTCGTCCAAAATGTGACAAAAATGTCATAGTATAGTATGTCGTCCAAAAAGTCACGAAAATGTCATAGTATAGTATGTCGTCCAAAAAGTCGCGAAAATGTCAGAGAATAGTATGTCGTCCAAAATGTGACAAAATGTCATAGTTTAGTATGTCGTCAAAAATGTGACTAAAATGTCATTGTTTAGTATGTCATAAAAAATTTGACAAAAATGTCATAGTTTAGTATGTCGTCCAAAATGTGACAAAAAGTCATAGGTTAGTAAGTCGTCCAAAAAGTCGCGAAAATGTCAGAGAATAGTATGTCGTCCAAAATGTGACAAAATGTCATAGTTTAGTATGTCGTCAAAAATGTGACTAAAATGTCATTGTTTAGTATGTCATAAAAAATTTGACAAAAATGTCATAGTTTAGCATGTTGTCCAAAAAGTGACAAAAATGTCATAGTTTAGTATGTCGTCCAAAATTTGACAAAAATGTCATAGTTTAGTATGTCGTCCAAAATGTGACAAAAATGTCATAGTTTAGTATGTCGTCCAAAAAGTCACCAAAATGTCATAGTTTAGTATGTCGTCCAAAAAGTCGCGAAAATGTCATAGTATAGTATGTCGTCCAAAATGTGACAAAATGTCATAGTATAGTATGTCGTCCAAAATGTGACAAAATGTCATAGTTTAGTATGTCATCCAAAAAGTCACCAAAATGTCATAGTTTAGTATGTCGTCCAAAATGTGACAAAAATGTCATAGTATAGTATGTCGTCCAAAATTTGATAAAATGTCATAGTTAAGTATGTCGTCCAAAAAGTCACCAAAATGTCATAGTTTAGTATGTCGTCCAAAATGTGACAAAAATGTCATAGTATAGTATGTCGTCCAAAAAGTCGCGAAAATGTCAGAGAATAGTATGTCGTCCAAAATGTGACAAAATGTCATAGTTTAGTATGTCGTCAAAAATGTGACTAAAATGTCATTGTTTAGTATGTCATAAAAAATTTGACAAAAATGTCATAGTTTAGCATGTTGTCCAAAAAGTGACAAAAATGTCATAGTTTAGTATGTCGTCCAAAATTGGACAAAAATGTCATAGTTTAGTATGTCGTCCAAAATGTGACAAAAAAGTCATAGGTTAGTATGTTGTCCAAAATATGACAAAAAATGTCATAGGTTACTATGTCGTCCAAAATGTGACAAAAAAGTCAGAGGTTAGTATATCGTCCATAATGTGACAAAAAAGTCAAAGTACACTGTGGCCCCAGAAAAAGACCTTAAGGAGTGGCTTAGTTGATAAGACACTGGCCTTCTAAACCAGAGATTGTGGGTACAAGTCCCGTGTGAGGTGAACTACGTTTACTCTTAGTACTTCCTATAGCGTTAGTATTTCACCCAAAGAAGTCATAGTTTAGTACATCGTCCAAAATGTGGAAAAAAGTCATAGGTTAGTATGTATGACAAAAATGTCATACTTTAGTATGTCATCCAAAACATGACAGAAATGTCATACTTTAGTATGTCGTCCAAAATGTGAAAAAAAAGTCATACATTAATATGTGGTCCAAAATGTGACAAAAATGTCATAGGTTAGTATGTCGTCCAAAATGTGACAAAAAGTCATAGGTTAGTAAGTCGTCCAAAATGTGACAAAAAAGTCATAGGTTAGTATGTCGTCCAAAATGTGACAAAAATGTCATAGTTTAGTATGTCGTCCAAAATGTGACAAAATGTCATAGTTTAGTATGTCGTCCAAAATGTGACAAAAATGTCATAGTTTAGTATGTAGTCAAAAATGTGACAAAAATGTCATAGTATAGTATGTCGTCCAAAAAGTCGCGAAAATGTCATAGTATAGTATGTCGTCCAAAATGTGACAAAATGTCATAGTTTAGTTTGTCGTCCAAAAAGTCGCCAAAATGTCATAGTTTAGTATGTCGTCCAAAATGTGACAAAATGTCATAGGTTAGTATGTCTTCCAAAATGTGACAAAAAAGTCATAGGTTAGTATGTTGTCCAAAATATGACAAAAAAGTCATACATTAGTATGTCGTCCAAAATGTGACAAAAAAGTCATAGTTTAGTATGTCATCCAAAAAGTCGTCAAAATGTCATAGTTTAGTATGTCGTCCAAAATGTGACAAAAATGTCATAGTTTAGTATGTCGTCCAAAATTTGACAAAAATGTCATAGTTTAGTATGTCGTCCAAAATTTGACAAAAATGTCATAGTATAGTATGTCGTAAAAAAATTGACAAAAATGTCATAGTTTAGTATGTCGTCCAAAATGTGACAAAATGTCATAGTTTAGTATGTCGTCAAAAATGTGACAAAATTTCATAGTTTAGTATGTCGTCCAAAATTTGACTAAAATATCATAGTTAAGTATGTCGTCCAAAATGTGACAAAATGTCATAGTTTAGTATGTCGTCCAAAATGTGACAAAATGTCATAGTTTAGTATGTCGTCCAAAAAGTCTCGAAAATGTCATAGTATAGTATGTTGTCCAAAATGTGACAAAATGTCATAGTTTAGTATGTCGTCGAAAAAGTCGCCAAAATGTCATAGTTTAGTATGTCGTCCAAAATGTGACAAAATGTCATAGTTTAGTATGTCGTCAAAAATGTGACAAAATTTCATAGTTTAGTATGTCGTCCAAAATTTGACTAAAATATCATAGTTAAGTATGTCGTCCAAAATGTGACAAAATGTCATAGTTTAGTATGTCGTCAAAAATGTGACAAAATTTCATAGTTTAGTATGTCGTCCAAAATGTGACAAAATTTCATAGTTTAGTATGTCGTCCAAAAAGTCACCAAAATGTCATAGTTTAGTATGTCGTCCAAAATGTGACAAAAATGTCATAGTATAGTATGTCGTCCAAAAAGTCGCGAAAATGTCAGAGAATAGTATGTCGTCCAAAATGTGACAAAAATGTCATAGGTTAGTATGTAGTCCAAAACGGACAAAAAAGTCATAGGTTAGTATGTCTTCCAAAATGTGACAAAAAAGTCATAGGTTAGTATGTTGTCCAAAATATGACAAAAAAGTCATACATTAGTATGTCGTCCAAAATGTGACAAAAAAGTCATAGGTTAGTATGTCTTCCAAAATGTGACAAAAAAGTCATAGGTTAGTATGTCATCAGAAATGTGACAAAAACGTCATACATTAGTATGTCATCCAAAATGTGACAAAAAGTCATAGGTTAGTATGTCTTCCAAAATGTGACAAAAAAGTCATAGGTTAGTATGTCATCAGAAATGTGACAAAAAAGTCATACTTTAGTATGCCGTCCAAAATGTGACAAAAAAGTCATAGGTTAGTACGTCTTCCAAAATGTGACAAAAAAGTCATACATTAGTATGTCGTCCTAAATGTGACAAAAAAGTAATACATTAGTATGTCGTCCAAAATGTGAAAAGAATGTCATAGGTTAGTATGTCGTCCAAAAAGTCGCCAAAATGTCATAGTTTAGTATGTCGTCCAAAATGTGACAAAATGTCATAGGTTAGTATGTCTTCCAAAATGTGACAAAAAAGTCATAGGTTAGTATGTTGTCCAAAATATGACAAAAAAGTCATACATTAGTATGTCGTCCAAAATGTGACAAAAAAGTCATAGTTTAGTATGTCATCCAAAAAGTCGTCAAAATGTCATAGTTTAGTATGTCGTCCAAAATGTGACAAAAATGTCATAGTTTAGTATGTCGTCCAAAATTTGACAAAAATGTCATAGGTTAGTATGTCGTCCAAAATGTGACAAAAATGTCATAGGTTAGTACGTAGTCCAAAACGGACAAAAAAGTCATAGGTTAGTATGTCTTCCAAAATGTGACAAAAAAGTCATAGGTTAGTATGTTGTCCAAAATATGACAAAAAAGTCATACATTAGTATGTCGTCCAAAATGTGACAAAAAAGTCATAGTTTAGTATGTCATCCAAAAAGTCGTCAAAATGTCATAGTTTAGTATGTCGTCCAAAATGTGACAAAAATGTCATAGTTTAGTATGTCGTCCAAAAAGTCTCGAAAATGTCATAGTATAGTATGTCGTCCAAAATGTGACAAAATGTCATAGTTTAGTATGTCGTCCAAAAAGTCGCCAAAATGTCATAGTTTAGTATGTCGTCAAAAATGTGACAAAATGTCATAGTTTAGTATGTCGTCAAAAATGTGACAAAATTTCATAGTTTAGTATGTCGTCCAAAATTTGACTAAAATATCATAGTTAAGTATGTCGTCCAAAATGTGACAAAATGTCATAGTTTAGTATGTCGTCCAAAATGTGACAAAATGTCATAGTTTAGTATGTCGTCCAAAAAGTCTCGAAAATGTCATAGTATAGTATGTCGTCCAAAATGTGACAAAATGTCATAGTTTAGTATGTCGTCCAAAAAGTCGCCAAAATGTCATAGTTTAGTATGTCGTCCAAAATGTGACAAAATGTCATAGTTTAGTATGTCGTCAAAAATGTGACAAAATTTCATAGGTTAGTATGTCGTTGAAAATTTGACTAAAATATCATAGTTAAGTATGTCGTCCAAAATGTGACAAAATGTCATAGTTTAGTATGTCGTCCAAAATTTGACAGAAATGTCATAGTTTAGTATGTCGTCCAAAATTTGACAAAAATGTCATAGTATAGTATGTCGTAAAAAAATTGACAAAAATGTCATAGTTGAGTATGTCGTCCAAAATGTGACAAAAAGTCATAGGTTAGTATGTCGTCCAATATGTGACAAAAATGTCATAGGTTAGTATGTAGTCCAAAACGGACAAAAAAGTCATAGGTTAGTATGTCTTCCAAAATGTGACAAAAAAGTCATAGGTTAGTATGTCTTCCAAAATGTGACAAAAAAGTCATAGGTAAGTATGTTGTCCAAAATGTGACAAAAAATGTCATAGGTTAGTATGTCGTCCAAAATGTGAAAAAAAAGTCATAGGTTAGTATGTCTTCCAAAATGTGACAAAAAAGTCATAGGTTAGTATGTCTTCCAAAATGTGACAAAAAAGTCATAGGTTAGTATGTCTTCCAAAATGTGACAAAAAAGTCATAGTTTAGTATGTTGTCCAAAATATGACAAAAAAGTCATACATTAGTATGTAGTCCAAAATGTGAAAAAAAAGTCATACTTTAGTATGTCGTCCAAAATGTGAAAAAAAAGTCATACTTTAGTATATCGTCCAAAATGTCACAAAAAAGTCATACATTAGTATGTAGTCCAAAATATGACAAAGAAGTCATAGGTTAGTATGTCATCAGAAATGTGACAAAAACGTCATACATTAGTATGTCATCCAAAATGTGACAAAAAAGTCATAGGTTAGTATGTCTTCCAAAATGTGACAAAAAAGTCATAGGTTAGTATGTCGTCAGAAATGTGAAAAAAAAGTCATACTTTAGTATATCGTCCAAAATGTCACAAAAAAGTCATACATTAGTATGTAGTCCAAAATATGACAAAGAAGTCATAGGTTAGTATGTCATCAGAAATGTGACAAAAACGTCATACATTAGTATGTCATCCAAAATGTGACAAAAAAGTCATACATTAGTATGTCGTCCTAAATGTGACAAAAAAGTAATACATTAGTATGTCGTCCAAAATGTGAAAAGAATGTCATAGGTTAGTATGTTGTCCAAAATGTGACAAAAATGTCATTGTTTAGTATGTCGTCAAAAATTTGACAAAAATTTCATCGTTTAGCATGTTGTCCAAAAAGTGACAAAAATGTCATAGTTTAGTATGTCTTCCAAAATTTGACTAAAATGTCATAGTTAAGTATGTCGTCCAAAATGTGACAAAAATGTTATTTCAGTATGTCGTCCAAAATTTGATAAAATGTCATAGTTTAATATGTCGTCCAAAAAGTGACAAAAATGTCATTGTTTAGTATGTCGTCAAAAATTTGACAAAAATGTCATAGTTTAGTATGTCGTCCAAAATGTGACAAAATGTCATAGTTTAGTATGTCGTCCAAAAAGTCGTCAAAATGTCATAGTTTAGTATGTCATCTACAAGTCACCAAAATGTCATAGTTTGGTATGTCGTCCATAATCCTATATCAAAATGTGCAGTTTGAGGATAATGTATGTAATGTATGTTTCATGTTCTGAAATGCTAAAATAATTATAACAATATTTCCACTGACCAGTGCAGTTTAAGTCTACACACTCCCCCTCCACATTAATATAACATTTCATGTTTAAGACAACAGCATGTTTTATGAGGTCACTGTAACTTTGACCTTTGGCTTCCCCAAACTATGTACTTGAGTGTAAGTGAAAATCTATGCCAGGGGGCTCAGTGACCTTCAACCTCTAAAATCTATTCAGTTCATCTCTGAATCTAACTCAATGTTTGAGAAGAAATTCCCTCAAAACGTTTTTGATATTTAGTGTTCAAGACCTGTATGAGCCTTTTATATTATATTTATATATTTTTGTCATGTACTGTTTACTTTTACTCCGCTCAGTCACAGCGACTCTGATCAACCCCTCATTTAAAATCCCATGTAAAATAAGAATACATTGTAATACAGGATTTAATGTTGGCCCAATGTAGAACAGATTTTTATAAACCTTTTTTAATAAATTTTTATATAAACTGACCATGTCTCACATGTAAAACATCAACCTTAAACTAAAAAGAACCCCTGTTTATCTGTAGTACAATACTCATCTGTGAAAGTGGGTGAGGTAGTCAAGCATGTTCCTTGAATCAAGATACTTGCAGGGAAATTGAGCTTTTGTCAAGAGTTTTATTGTAAACGCTTCTTAAACTGAAAGTAAAACAATGACAAACTGAACCAAATACTCTTCAATAAATACCCAACACGGATGTTTTTTTGGCATGACAACTTAACTGAAGTCAAAAGAAAGTAAGAACCACAGCATCAGAAGGCATAATACTGTTTTTACCAGGCTGTAGTAACTGGCTGTGGTTCATTTACGTAGCACCACCTAGTGGTAACCACTGAAATGTTTGTCACAACCTCCCGATGAATGAGAGCAGCTCAGTACAATTCAAAGTTCACAGGCTTCTTAAAGACAGCAATGTGTGCTTTGCTCCCGCTTTGCAGGAAACTTCACACCGACTCCACGAACAGCTCGACTGATCACGTGACACAAAGGCTTGTTGTTTTCTTTCATTAGCAGAAGAGAGGAGTTCAAAAAGTATTATATCAAACATAAAGTAAAGGTCAAAAGAAAAACACAAGAGTGATGAAGGAGTAGAAAGTGCACAGGTGATGTGATGTGGATGAGAGGGTGAGTGTCATGGGACTGACGGAGCATCACAGGCTCTGGCAGCACTGGAGTTTGTTGCCCTTCTGCCCATCAGTGGTCGGTGGGACACTTATGTCCACCACGTTATTGCCCGGAGACTCGTCGTGTGCTGACCTGTCTGCTATTTGCTTCTGTGACACAATGCGGTAGATTTCTGCAGATGGAAACAAATAAATAAATAAATAAATAAATAAACAGTGCATTTATTTAAAACTACAGTGGATTTTTGTTGCTGCTGATATTTTATTCTGCCTCTGTTCTGTCAAACAGGCTCCGTCAAGCTATCAGACCTGACTGAGGGAGCGATTGCATGTATACACCAGAAGCACAGAGGCAGGTGGAAGTGAGAAGTGTTTCTGTCAAATCTGTCAAAGTGAGCAGTCAAATTGACTTCTAAAACTTTTCATAGGCGCTTCTGTGTTCCTGTTTTAGCAGCACATTAATACCGTGCATCTTTTTTAGGAAAGAGACACGATATTAGTACACAACACGCTACAAAAAAAAAGAAAACTCATAAATAACCTGATATAATAATGTAATATATGATAAATACTGTGGCTTTACGTACCTGTTAAAATGCTCTTAAAGGCTTCTTCTACGTTTGTAGAGTCCAACGCTGATGTCTCAATGAATGACAGAGTGTTCTTTTCTAAGTGGAAGAAAAGGAGGAGATACTGTAAACATGCACTGAATCGGATATAGGGATGACACAATACCACTTTTTTGTGTCCAATACTGATACCAATATCACAAAATGAAATATCTGCCGATACCAATATCAGTCCAATACAGTCATTTTAGACCTTTTAAACTATGCAGCTGTTAACAACACATTTCAAGATATTTTAAAGACATAATTGTTAAACTGTGTAACAAATATTCTTGCAAGAATATAAAAAATGTTCTGTCCGATATCCGATCCATGGATTTTGACCAGTATGGGACTGATACTTATACTATTGATATCATAGCGGCTCATTCCTTATTGGATATCAGACAAAATCCTATTTATCGCATATTTCAATCTGCACGGAATGTAAATATGTAAAAAAATAAAAAATCTGTAACAGCCTTTTAGCCGAGTCATGTTGTTTTTCTTCTTCTTTATGGGAGAAGAATATTTGTTACACAGTTGGAGAATTATGTCTTTGAAGTAGAAATGACTCAAATGTGTTGTAAACAGCTTCATAGTTTAGTCTCGGACTGATATCGGTAGATACTCAAGTATCACAAGATATCAGACACGCAAAAGTGTTAAAGTGGTGGCTTCGTTACCTCGGCGCCTGGTGTTATTTACCTGAGAAGGCCCGAGCCTCGTCAGTGGGCACGGCTCTGAGGTGTCTGAGGTCGCTCTTGTTTCCAACCAGCATGATAACAATGTTGTTATCAGCGTGGTCCCTCAGCTCCTTCAGCCAGCGTTCAACATTCTCATATGTCAGATGTTTGGCGATGTCGTAAACCAGGAGAGCGCCGACTGCTCCACGGTAATACCTGGTTACAACAGGAAACTAGATGAGTACATCAACACATTAACATTCATTGTATATTATGAATAAATAAAGAAGACAAGCTCACGCTGAGGTGATTGCTCTGTAGCGTTCCTGTCCAGCCGTGTCCCAAATCTGAGCCTTTATCATTTTGCCGTCCACCTGGATGCTGCGAGTGGCAAACTCCACCCCGATGGTGCTCTTGCTCTCCAGGTTGAACTCATTTCTTGTGAAACGGGACAGCAGGTTACTCTTCCCCACTCCGGAATCTCCAATTAGTACAACTGCAACAACATGCACACAAAGACATTTAACCCAAACCTTTGAAAACACATTCAAGGAAAATGTGACCGTCGGACTTCGTGGCATATTTATTTTATTTACTATTCTACCCATCTTTGTAACTGCTAGTCGTGAAAGACGAGCTAGACTGTTCAATGGATGCTACAATGATACTAGTATCCTAATTATAATTTAACAATAACAATAAACCTAATAGAGAGGAATTTATTTTATATCAATTCAATGAGACTACACTGCGTTCCAAATTATTATGCAAATTGTATAAAGATTATTTCACAGTTCACATCCAAACAGCAGCTCTGGGAGGCTATACTGACATTCTGCAAAGAAATTCAAGCAGAAACTCTCCAAAAACTCATAAGTTCAATGGATGCAAGAATTGTGAAGCTGCTATCAAATAAGGGGTCCTATGTTATATTGTAACTTGACCTGTTAAGATGTTTTTGATTGAAATAGCTTTTGATTTCAATAAATATGACCTAAAGCTGCAAATTCAACAAATGACTATTTTCAGTTCTTTACAACCTATAAAATGTTTTGGAACTCTGTTGTGCATGATAATTTGGAACAGTGCATTTTAAGTTTTTTATTTTTGAAAAAAAAACCTGTTATCATTGGAAGGTTTGTTCAATAACATTCAAATTATACTCTAACGGTTAATGACTTGAAAATAATGCTATTGTCATTTCGACTATTTAGAAAAATTAGAGAAAAATATCACTTGCATAATAATTTGGAACTTTTTGTGTCCGATACCAATACCATGATGTACCAATACAGTCATTTAACATCTTTTAAACTACTAAACAACACTTAAATAATACTGGTTTATTTGCTTCATATAACAAAGATAACGCATTAACAATTAATCATTCTGCTTTGGGGACAAAATAATTTGAGACATTTGAGGACACCATCAGTTCTATGTTAGGGAAAAACTGATCGACACAATTTATTAATTATTCCAGAAAATAATTGGCAGATTAATCAGTTGCAGTCCTACTCTTGTGTTTATCAGTCAAACTAACGATGGTGGAAAATTATGTTTAATGGAAATAATAACATTTATGCAATAGTTAGACCAGTTACAATCAGACCATAAGACGCCACAACCATCCTCTGCTACTGCAGCAGGTAATTATGGCCTTTTTTTTAAGAAATAAAATTGTATATTAATACATGTACTACATTTAACTAAGTGGATGATTTTAAGAATTCAAAACAGTGATGATACAATGTGACAGAGGAGGTCACCATGTGACAGAGGAGTCAGGTTACCATTGAGTCTGCAGTGAAAGTGCTGACTTGTTTTACTTTATCTACCATCTTAGCAGACTTCACCCTGTTGGGACTGGAGTCACACAGGGAGACGCTGCCAAAAACCGGCTCACACTGAAGCTCTGACTCAACACTTTCTCAAGGCCTCTCTTGTCATTGTGTTGAGTTTCCAGCAGCAGCACTAAGGCCTGAATACTATAATTATTACTTACTTTACTTAATACTATATTTACAGCACAGATAATATGGTCTCCTCAAGTCTTACACATGTAAGAAAAATGTATTGTTTTAGTTATTTGACATTCATTGCAACACTTTTCTGTTTCCTAAATCGAATGCCACTAAAGAGTTTTAAACAGGGCAACCATATTTATGGATAAGAGATCTTTGAAGGGTCACACAGCTTTAAAACAATATTGAGTTTAAACAGACAGAAGAAAAAAAGAACATTATCATGCATAACAATAGTAAGACTGTCGACAGTAACAAATGGAGGCCCCCTTTTCGTTCACACTTCCAATTCCCAAGCATGTAAAGGAACTCCAGTGGCCTTCACATATCAGAAAGGCTATTGCTTTTCGTCATGCCAGTTCTAAGCTTGTGCTGAAAAAATTAAGTATATAGTCTTGTTCTAAATGCTATAAAGACCAAACTATTTTAAAGTGATAGCACACTCAGGGGCACCTTAGCCCTTGACCTGTCCTGAGATTTCAACCAGCAACCCCCCAATTACAGGTAATATATTTTATTTCTGCCAATGCACACTTCTAAATGTTACAACAATACATGTAACACAATATAACAGTAAACCTTAAATGAATGTCATGTGATTTACAGTAATAGTGGAGTACTTTGACATAATAAAACAATAACATTATTCTTATTCAGGAGAAATGCCTCTATACCAGAGTCAGCAGCCTGTTATCAGGAAAGGTCCACGTGGATGACGGTGGCACATCGGGTCAGTAACGTGACTGCTACACACTCAGAGACCACTTTATTATGTACACCTGTTCAACTTCACGGTAATGCAGATACGAGCTATAACGTCATGGGAGCAACTCAATGCTTTTGGGCATACAATCCTAATCCTAGCACGAACAACCACGTCAGTTTAAACTTCAGTAGCTTGTGTTGACAGTGACTATATGACTACAATGAATTGAGTTGCTGAAATGTGATTGGCTGATTAAATATCTATGCTAACAAGCTGTTGAACAAGTGTACCTAATTAAGTGGATTTACATCAGATTATACAGAGGCCTGTTTACAGGTAGACCACTGTCGGGGGTCATGTTTGGTCATTAAGGTTGAAAGCGTAGTTAAAAGTTGAGTAAAGGCACGTTTAATTTGCTTTATTCAAATCTAATCGCCCACTCGTTACACTGACCACTGCTCTCGCCGTACCTTCGCCCTACTTAAAACGTGGTTAGTTCAACGCAAATAAAAGCAGTAGCTACCCCAAATAAAAGTAAACGTGTCTATAATTATGAAAGGGGAGTATGAAAAGTTGCACTTTCTTATCTGCTAGCTGTAATTAGCTGTCACAGCTAGCTGATACTACGCTGAAGTTGACACAGCTACCGTTAGCATGCTAGTCTGAGTTTGCCACCCAGATGTCATCAAACAGCGTTTATTCACAGTTTATGTTTCTTACCTTTGAACAAGAAATCGTACTCGTCGTCTCTGTTGCCCATGGTCGGATAAAATCACCTGTGTGAGAGTCTGTGGTGACAAGAGAGAAATAAAATAAAATAAAAATACAGCCTCCCTATTCTGCTCAGGGAGTTGTGCCAAGATGACAGGAGGAGACAATGCGCATATTGCGTAGGAAAAGCAGAGCAGCTGAGATTCAGAATTACGACAACGCCACACTGTCACGTGACTCGATTCCAATTCCAGCAGGCGTCACATGACAGCCCAACCACCAAAGTACGGAAGAGGATTAGGGCCACATGTGCAATGTCTGAGGGAAACAAAATTAAAATAAAAGTCTGACATCAAGAATTCTGACGTTAATCTCAGAACTCAGGCTGGATTATACCCCCTCTTTCATACCTAAGGCAATCAAAGCCTGTTTGAAATAATGATCAGAAGAAGAATTGTTAAAATACGCATTTTTTGTGATTGCTGTACTCTCTTTATGTTTTGTACCGAAGTGTCTGCTAGTGCTGTTTATAGTCTTGTTTATCTCAAGATGTGCAAATACTGTACAATGCTTAAACAAGTTTGAATAAATAAAAATATAAGAATCATGGATCAAGTCAACATTAATGCAAAACAAATAACACAACCCTAAATTAATCAGTATGATAGAAAAATAAAACATAAATGCAAGTAACCTACACAATATACAAAGAAAAATAACATTTCATTATAACGCAATAGTGAGCCGCATGTAATCAATTTGGGGGCCGCAAACGGCCTATGGGCCGCCAGTTTGACAAGAAATGCCCTCACAAAACCTGCAGAGGGCACCATCATCCCTCCTTCTCACAATACTCACAAAACTTGAAACATGAACAATGAAAAGCATCTGACATGCTCTGTGTTCTAAGGGTTAATGAAGAGAGGGTTCGTTTTTTTCTCTGGAAATTATTTTGAATATAATTAATGTGGCTCTGTATATAATTAGTGTGGCTCTTTTTTCAATACATGTACAGTTGCTGCAGAGCCAGTTCTCAGCATAGACCATAGGCAGTCACCTAGGACACCATCTACTGGAAGGTTGCTGTATGACCACAAAGAAGAAATGTACATACATATATATATATATATATATACATATATATGTATATATATATATACAGTATATATATATGTGTGTGTGTATATACACACATATATACAGTATATAAATAAAAATCTGCCCATCGGTGCCTTAATTCACTTAACAAATTAACATATCTAATAATTTAATAATAAGATAGAAAAAGGACAAAGAGACGGTGTATGAATGTTTCATGAATTTGATTACATTTTATATTATTTATGACAATGCACACTATATTTTCCTTTTTTGCAAATGTTGCTTGCAGTGTCCATACTTGTGTCCACTGCATAGTATAGTGTTTTATTACTTGTTTATTAATGGTTCATAGAAATATGTTATAGAAAGCCATGCAGACTCTAATCAGAGAGGAGCTTTGATGCACCAAAATCAAAAAAAATCCAAGCTGAATACAGTCACTGGGCTTCACAAATAAAAAACATTGGCATATACGGTACTTCAGACAAGAGCACATGACTCATGACAATGACACATGGCTGACGTCAACTGACAGGTACAGATGTGGTGATTGTGCCAGCTGTAATTATACAATTAATATGAAATCTTTTTTGGGAATTAACCAGCGTTAAGTCAGCGTGTTCCTGTGGACTAGTATGAGTCAAACCTTAAACAACAAATCTCTGAGCTCAATGCAATCTGTACAGGTAACATGGATTATACAATTTATGCAAAACACTATGTTGAACTGGCAAGAAATGTTTGGGATACACACTCAACACTACTATGACACCAAACGGTCTTAATGATGATTTCAGTTTAAAATGTTCATTGAGTTCAGATGATCAGTTAAAGGAGTCTTAGGCTGATTGTGCTGGGGACGTTGGTGATTGGTACCTGCTTCTGATTGGACCCACCTTCAGCTGTAGACTTCCTCTGCCCTTGTGTGTTGTGACAAGTGGAACCTGCACATTTTTACAAACACTCTGGTGAAGACGTTTGTGATGGGAGTCAAAATCAACCACATAAATGTGAGTATTTTGTCCTTGTCCACTTTTTCTTTCTTTTTTTTTTGCAAGGTTGGTGTTTCCATCACCAGTTTTTTATATTGCGATATTTAGGTTTTACACATGTCTAAGGGTAAGTGAAACCCCTAGAAATGTCATGTAGTAGGGAACTTCATAACAGCATCCTTTCTGATAGGAATCAAAGTTGCAAGGGCATTTTAAAGGCCACTGCACACTTTTATCCACTAGAAAGACACTCTTTTAGAAACAATCCATTTTATTTTATTTATATTTTTCTTCAGTATCACAGTACACGTTCTCATGTTTTTACAACTCTAGAGGGAACTTTAGCGTGTGGCGTTTTTGTCCATTAGGGCACCAGGAGGAGCGATTGCCTCGAGGCCCCCCCTGTACATGGCACTGGATTGTACACTTATAGAAACATATTTAATTTATTGCCAATAAACCTTCTTGAATGCTACACACTGGACCTATAAAGTATATAGTATATAAGTATAACCAAATTGATTAATTTGATACTAAACACAAATAATTTAACACATGCAGACACATTGTCACACAAACAAAGGCACCAGTGTTTTCCATTCGCAAGAAAGTCGATTACGTCACAAGTATTTGTGCACCTGGGGGAAATTTTGAAAGTACTAACCTGCTCCACATTCTGACTAATCAGCATTCAGGAAACTGTCAGCGTCAGTGGAGAGAGACGGGACTGGCCCCGCCCTCCTCCTGGCCCCGCCCTCTCCGGGAAACTTTGTTTCGGGCAAACAGGACTGGCATTTATTATTGAGAAAACCTCACACTCAGTCAGTTGTCGTGTCCAAGTTCTCTTGAGTGTAAACACGTGGAAATGGCGAGGCGTAACGGGCGTCAGCGGGGTCAACTGCCCACCTGTTACTATGAGGGTTACCTGGAGAAGAGGTCGTTCAAAGACAAGGTGAGCTGCTGTTAAACAGGAGAGGTCAGAGATGGGTTTTCTGTGCAAACTCAGTCCAGTCTCTGAATGTAGTGTGTGTATTATCACAGACTAGTTTATTATAATGACGTTGATAATGAATTAGAATATTGAAATGATAATTTAAATTGTTGTGTGTATATCATTTGTCACAGATTGTGTGAATGTTGGCTCTGATTACAACAATCATTCCATTATTTTCCCTGTTGTATGATGTCAGTAACTTTACTTTATGTGACATAAGTGATCAAACAATTTACAGAATAGTTGCTGATTGTATTTATTCAAGTAATCAGTTAGATTATAGTTCGAGCAGTGAATGGCTACTAATATATGAAATGGGCCTGTTGTTATTAGGAATGACTCCATTTCATATTTCTTTATTTTTATTCCTTTAAACAAAAAGTGGTGTCACATCCATTTCAAAATCATAATGCTACTGCTGTGATAACAAATATATAGGTCCCACAAACAGAAATCCTAAAACATGACTCAGTTAAAATGCTGATGCTTCTTTTGATTATATTTTTTTTTCCCAGAAACAAAATGAACACTCCAGTCTTTCTACTTTAACTTTTTTAGCTTTCACTAAGTTCACACTGCTGACATGATTCCTGCAGTGTACTGTAGCAGATGTGCAGCCTTTACTCACATGCTGGTTACATAACAGCAGAGATGTTAATTTTTTAATTAGTGTTTCTGTTGGATCTCCATACATCCATTGATTATTTTTATTCATTTATTTATTTATTACAGTTCAACTGTAAGAGATGTAAACAATAAAATAAAAACCAAGACTGCATTGACAGACAGTCTGCAGTCTAACGCCAACATGAAACAAGTGGAACATTTCTCTGCAAAAACGACAGCAAAGGTCACGACACGCCTCTTTCGTTCCTCATATTGGAGCCTACAGGTGAAAAAATTCAGTGAAGCATGGTAAACAGTTTTCAGCACATGCAGAAGTTGCGCTGAGGTAAACAAGTGCAATACAACTCTATCCAATACAGGAAAAAAAGCATCAAATTGGCACAGGTGTCGTTTTATTCACATTCAGATCAAGCCTCAGTTGAATCAAAGTATTTTACTTCTGCTTTGATAAGAGGTCTTTTTACACGACTGTGGTGTCATTTTGTTCCAAATAATTAACAAACCACTAAACGGGTGCAGTGGTCTGGTTACAGTCTTCATTAACAGCTCTGCAGGTAAATATGGGCTTGGAGCTGTTTTCAGCAGGTGGGGCAGCGTGTCATTATATAGCTTCTTGGAAGTTATGTGGACTTTGACTCCAGACTTTACATGACACTTTTGTCCCAACTGGTCTGACTGCTTTTCAGTTCTCTGTGACATAAAGATAAGGGCAAGTAAAGTACCAGGAACAAAGTGTCAGGGCAGGCTGGCAAAGAATAAATCACTGATAAGTGACTGAACACACTCAGCTCAGCTGAAACTACTTGACATTATAAGGCTAACTCCGATACTGGCCAAAATAACACTAATTTCTTGCTCACAGTGCTGGGAAAGATTTGTCACAACGGCCTCAGCCTCCTCCCCTCCTAAATCACAGTTAAGGGTGTAAAGTGTTATTGTCACTCTCGTACTTATTTGGCTTGGCGTGTTCCCTGTTTGTCACTGAAAATCTGGAGTCAAAGTCCACGTAACTTACAAGAAGCTGCCCCACCTGCAGTCCACGGAGCATCTAAAGAGTGGCGCCATCAGTGCCAAGTCTGATGACAATTCACATCATCATTACCCCTAATGACGCAGTAATGCTTCACTGAACACATTAAACGGTCCTGTAGAGAGCCGCTGCAGTCACGTGACTAGGATAAACAGTATGTGAGGGTTGCAGATGTTTTTGAAAAGGCTTGTTGTGACTATAGGTGGAAAACGTATCGGCACAAACATCTTATCAACAGCTAAGGTGATATTGATATCAGTAGTATGTTGTGATATCTGTATAAATGTGGAGCCATTTCTGATCATTTAGACTTCTCACCATAGAAACTTGAGAGTAGAAATGTCAGCACAGTCTTCCTAAATTTAGATTTACGTAAAAGAAATGAATTAGTCAACCTGTCTATCATCATCAGATTCTCCCCCAGGTCCATCCAGTTCTGGCACTATTCAAAGCAAACACTTATCATATCAAGGTCACATGCACAAATACATGTGTCCTACTTATTTGCCTTGTTATGTTTAGTACACGTTTAATCCCCTTTCTAATTGTCACTTTTTCTAATCCACATCTATGTTTTTCTTCCTGTTCTAACCTGTAATGTTTCCGTGTGTGTGTTTGTGCAGACGTCCCGCAAACTGTGGAGCTGCCTGTGTGGGAACATTCTTTTCTTCTTCAATGACAAAAGAGACGTCGATGTAGGTTATTTGGCCAAAGTTATGACATGCACGATTATAAAACATATACATTTATATTTGTGATTGAGCAAAGCTGGTGTGTGTGTGTGTGTGTGTGTGTGTGTGTGTGTATTTCCTCAGTATGTAGACAGACTGGATGTGAGCGAAGTGATCACCATCGTGGATGACGGCAGCCAGGATCGGAACTTGGATGCAGCCCGGTTCACCATCACCACTAAACAGGGAAACGTCAAATTAACTGTGAGGATCTTTGAGAAAATGTGCCCTTCATATTTTCTTTTACAAGTGTATTGCTCTTTTCACAATCTTTTTTTTTCTATTCATCCTTTTTTTTTCTACAGGCCCCCAATGCAGAGGCCCGTGAGCTGTGGAAGGGCTACATCTTCTCTGTGTCTAAGGTTAGTGATATATGACTCTATAAATAGATTTAATCATTGTTTAAGGTTTGATGCACTTCAATCCATCACTATAGTCACATTGTAAAGAACTGATTAGAACTGAACTTGAAGAACTTCAGTTAGAACTGATTATTCCCCTCAATCTTGTTTTCTTGTTAATGTAAGTGTACCTAATGAAGTGGATATACGTCACTTTAAAACTACTTTGTAAAACAAAATATGACAAATGGATGAACATGAAATAAACGTTTCTGCAGGGGAAGTACAAATGCAACATTACCATGATAATGCAGGAAAGGGAAATAGTTTTATGTGGGAGACCAGCCTCATATTTACCTGATAATTACACTTTCAATTACAGCTGTCGGTGCCCTCCTCCCTCAACCTGCTCCCAGGTCAGTTCCACATGCTGAAAGAGGCAGTCGATCTGGAGAAGGAAAGACAAAAAAAAGCTCCTCAACATGTCATCACCTCCAGGTCCTTTGACAGTTCTGATGCAGACTTGCCATCGTGAGTAATAATGAGTCTTAGAACTAAGTTACTATGAAGCAATGAAACAAAAACAAAAAATACAAACTCTACCAGTGAAATCTGATGCAGTGATGTGTGTATTTTCTCTCTGCTTTGTGCGGGACGACAGTTGTTACCACAGCGTGTCCCGGCTGGAGGCAGAACTGCTGCTTGAGAAAGAGAGCAAGAAAGGAAACCTGCTCCTGAGGCCTGGAGGTGCTGGAAACTCCTTCTCCATCACCACCAGACAGGAGGACCATGATGGGTATGCACGCATACGCACACACATATGTGCACACACAGTCTACTCACATGATAAATGTCACTCACTGCCTCTCTCGGTCTCTCGCAGTGCTATATTCAGACACTACCGTGTGTCACGTACACATGACGGGGGCTTTGCCATCGCTCTGGAGAACCCTGTAAGTGTTTAAGTGATAGTTCAGGTGTTTTTGAAGTGGGGTTATATGAGGTACTGACACATAATGGACACTCGCCATCAATGAAAACATGTCTGCCAGTGGAGTCTCAAGGAAAACTTAATAAAAGTAAATCTATACCTGCTTTAGTCTGTGATGTGTTTGCTGCTTTCCTGCACCAAAGTTCATAGAGAAAATCTGCAGTTTAAGCTCGCAGGGACACAGGAGCTGCTGGTTCGTTGCTGCCTCATTTGTTATGTTTCAGATACTGAAGTCACACAATAACACATATAAACTCACTGATAGAAGCAACAGTGATCAATAATTGCTGTGTCCTGCGATGTAAAATCTCTTATTTTCTGTATCGGTGTGAGGAGAGCGTGGTTTTCCAAAGTGCCACAAACTTTGGTTTCTAGTCATGCAAACCTATTTTGTAAGCTCTCAGTGTTATTTAAAGTTAGTTTTTCCTTGTGTCCCCGCTTGCAGACATGTCTGATACGCTGCTTCTCAAGGTTTGAGACGTGTACATTAATGACTTGATAGAAATTCTGCTGTGCGTAACTTCTGTAACCCAGCTCCAGTTGCATACATGATGGTGAAGATCGGGGTTAGTTTAGAACAAGTCATACTTGATTGTTTTTTATCGTAAATGGCAGAGTAAATACAACAAGTGTTTCCGGGGTGGAAGCAGGTCAAACAACAACAATGACGGGAAACCTGAGGAGTGTGTCTGTCATGACTCACTGCTCACATGAAGTGACGTCTCCACGAGCGTGCATGCAAAATGTTCTGGCACATGATTTCATTCTTTGCCCCAATTAAACTATTAATGTTGGGGTTAATGACTAGTACAATGTATATGTAGGTTAAAAAAAACATGGTTTTGTTTGTGGAGTGAGTTCTAATGCATGCTTTCATCCATGCAGGTCCCATGTGCCACGCTGCAAGATGTGGTCAACTACTTGGTAGAGAAAACGGACCGAGTTCTGATTCCTCTCATCTTTGAGGAACAGTATGAGAAAAACATCAGTACGTAAAAAGACATATTCATCTTCTCTTTTACATTTGTTCTAGTGTCATTATTCCACATCACACAGCACTGGTGTAAGTTGTGGCTCTGCTTTTTCTCCTTTTTTTTTTTTTTACAGTTTTTATTCAGTCTAACAACGAGAACGGAGAAATAAGTGTTCAACAAGCCCTGCCAAACATCGTTCCACCAAAGGTCGTTCTGCCAAACATCGTTCCACCAAAGGTCGTTCCACCAAAGGTCGTTCCGCCAAAGGTCGTTCCACCAAACATCGTTCCACCAAACATCGTTCCACCAAAGGTCGTTCCATCAAACATCGTTCCGTCAAACATCGTTCCACCAAAGGTCGTCCCACCAAAGGTCCCGCCAAGTTTGCCTCCCAAACCAGGTACTTTAAGAGTTAATACAAAAACACACAAAAAACACATTCAGCCACTACAGAGATAACACACTCCTCGTCAGACAAGTTTTCTCTGGCCCTTAAATATGTCAAGTATGCAGGTGAAAAATAAAAAGGGTCCCCTTTCACCTGCAATTTGACTTTTCCCAAGTCGCACTGATGCAAAATAGATGACCCAGTTCAATTGTTGGTGTCATAATTAAAATTTTCAGAAATATGCAGAAAAGTGACGACATGATGCATCATCTGCTATTTCATTTAAGACGTGGAGTGTTAAACGATCTTATTCTGAATTGGATTATTTCATGTAATGAACATTGAGCTTTGTAACATTTAAGGAGAAAACTTTTTTTTAGATTTATAGCAATTTACATGAACATCAAAATCTAACGTCTTAGTCTGAATATTTTCAGTGCCTTACCTACAGCATGATTGATCAGATAAATACAGTAGTCTACTGTAAATAAGACACTTCACGTAAACAGCACTTCAATCCAGATTATGGTCTGTAACATGTAAACAGGAGTACATGAATGGGATATTCTTTGAACATCATATTCAAATATCTTATTTGGAATAAGGATTATACATCTGGATTATTGATGTAAATGTTAACATTGCCAACAATAATCTGTGTATTGATCTGTTTAAAACACTAGTGTAAATCTTAATCCATGTAAAGTAATACTTGGTTTAAGCAATAACTAGATTAAGTCCTGGAGTATTTTAATTTTAGTTGTATATGCTGACACAGTTGAGGGTTTCGCAGTAGACCCATAATGTGAATAACATTTTGCTCCGAATGAGGTCAGATGATTGTGCATGTGAACAAAGTCAGTGTAAGAACAGTGTAAAGGTACAATTGCATTGTGTGAGCACACTCACTCACAGTCACAGCTACAAATGCCTTCAGAGTTTAGTTCTATGACTTAAATAAACCAGCAAATCTGCAGCAGTGATTCATCGACATTAAGACAAGTTCTCTTGTCTGCATTTAACTCTGGCTCTATGAAAGCACAAAAGCGTTTTTTATTTTATAAAATAAACTGAGGTTTTATTATTGACTCAGCATTACATTTGTTTTCTTTTGCAGTTGGGTTAAAAATACCAACAACAGAAGAAGCACTGACACCAGTTTCGGAGCCTGTAAACGAGTGTGAGTTAAACTCTCAGTCACTCTCTGGATTTTCCCTCTTGCAAACAAACAGGTTTGACTCCATTTTTTACTTGTTGCTAACTCACGTCTCTGTTCAAACAGTTGGACAGACAAACAGAAGCACGGAGGACTCAGCACTTCAACGTAATTTCCATTATTTAATCTTTCATCTCAGAATAACATTCCTTTTACCCACTGTATGACTAAAATCACGTTGTTTTTCCTCAATCGACAGCACTAAGGAAAACTCCAACCATTAAACCTCCAGTTCCTGCTCCTCGCAAATCACTTTCTGGAGCTCCGGCTCCTTCCGTCGCCTCCTACACAAACATAGAGCAGAGAATGAGGTTGCACACGGATCCTTTTGAACAGAGTGAGTCCATCTGTGGAGCTGTCGTGATCATGAAACTTTCATTTAATTGTCTTTTCATTTTATGCTGCAGTTGAAAGCTTAATCAGAGTTTAACCTAACAAATACCAAAGGCATTTACTGGCATCGCAGTTCACAGCACAAAAAGAAAACAACTGTGACAGCTGCTGGCAGTTTTCCCAAACTTAAGAACATCATGGCCTATTTTACATTCTTAACTTAACTCTTCTGCACCCACCAAAACCTTTTAGTCATAACTTCAACACATGCATTTTCCTTTTTACACTTAAAAGCACACAAAAACTGACAAAAGTGTTACAAAAGCATGACTTAAAAACCAAATTAAGGTCAGTACCAACTTGCAAAAAGAAAGTTTTTTTAAGCAGACATTTACAATTATCCCAATATTGTGAAGTACAATTGTGTTTTGGTCAGAATAATCATGACATCAACAATGTCATTGTTCAATGTCTACTTATTTAAACCATAGCTCATAAATAAATAATGGAAGCCAACCTGAAAGTAACAATACACTGAATAGCCACCAGGGGGCAATTCTGCTCTCTGCAAAAATATCTCTATTTGACTGGAGGTCTATGGGAAAAGCAGCCTACTTCTCACTTTTATAATGTTGGTAAAAAGGAGTTAATACTCTGTAATGATAGTATTGACTCTTCTTCAATAGAACATGCTGTCAATTTTATAAATGATGTTGTCATTTAGAGGGAAATAGATGATAAATGAGAGATGTGAGTGGACGCAAGTGTAATTGAGAACTGGTATTGTCCAGTAGATGCCTGGTCGCAGGTCGTGTCTGTGAGCCTAGAAAATCATCATCGTGGCACCGACCAAATGTCAAGGCTTTACGTTTGTGATGTTATTGTAACGACCGGTTGCTAAGTGGTTAAAACTAATGTTTGTCTCTGTGTGTCTGCTTTCTGTTACAGCTATATCACAGCTGAAACTTATGTTTGAACAGAGCGCAAAGTGACGGGAATGCATGAACCATCTGTGACTCTCAGCCTCAGCAACTGACTCAGACCCGTTCAGTCACCTCAGAGACTGAGTCTGCAAGATGACCAACACACCGAGACGGAGAGGAGCTGGTTTCCTCTCAAACGTCGATCTCCACCTCTTCACTGGCTTCCTGTCAGCAGAAAGGCTTCTCTGAGGCTTAACACTTTATCGACTCAGCCTTCTCTGACACTCGTTAGCATTAATCACCTGTAAAGAGGGTTGTTCATGTCCCATTATCTTCACCGTGTTTATTTACCTTCATCTTTGACAGCGGTGTCTCTTATTCACTGATTCTTTTGTAGGTATCATTGTATATACTGTATAATTTAATATTTTCTTATGGAACTATAATGTCTGTATTCTGCCTCATAGGCATGTGATGTAAATATATATATATATATATATATACACATGTACTGTACATACAAGTTAACATTGCGAAATACTTTTCTTTTTATGAGCCGTGTTTTAATATAGGCAAATTCACAGAAATGAGCTACATCCTGGAGGCAAGTGTAGTGAAACTTTTACTTTGCTTCCGTTACATCAGACGCTTCTGAAGAAGTGACTTTAAGTATGTGTTAACCAGTCGGTCAGGTTTATAATGTACTCTGCTCTCTTGGTTGCAATGAAATATGTTTTTTTCTTTGTTGAAAATGACGACAGTGAACAAATTGTTCTCACTCCTTTATTACCTCAATGGCGGATTATAGTGGAAAGAAAAATTCAACTTTGTACAATAAAATGTGACATGTGAAATAAAGCTAATGTACGTAATTCTCAGCTGGACGCTTCTTCAAAGCATTGCAGGCTACAGTTATGCATTCAGAGGGAGCAACATGGAAAAGTGAGACTGACATGGACGCTACTCGGGGGTTACATGGTGCACAACTAATTTCAAAAATGTCAGTTAACAATGTTCAGGGTTCACACTTTAGTTTCTCATCAAGTTGACAAACTAAACATCGGATTAACTCTCATATCATTTGTTAGCTGGAGCTACTGGAAAGCTAGTTGTTATTCTACAGAGAGCCCACGACTCTCATCTCTCCGTAGATGAAGTTGTGTTATTGGGTTTTCGACACACACATACTAAACATACAAGCCTTAGAGTGCAGTCAGGCGAATATAATGTATGGAGTATAGCCACTTCCATCGTCACATGACTCGTTTAACACAAAAGCTGCATTTCCACCAAGTAGAACAGAACAGTTCAGCTCACCACAGCCCACTGTGGAACAGAAAACACTGATGTGGCTTGTGTTTCCACTGCAGGGTTTGTGGGCTGAATGACAATCGCCATGTCAGCTACATAAACGTGATAACATCTCAGTACAACAGTTGTCTTCCATGTCATAATGCACAACACATGGAAAAGGTTTTCCCTATTTCAGTCTGTTTTATTAACTCAGAAGAGTTGACTGTCAATCAACAGACTGCAGTGCATCTACCTCCACTGTTAAAGGTGCTGGACCACTGCGATAAGTGAACCAACAAGAAGGCTGCTTTAAATGGACGGTAGAGATCGGTCATGTAGTTGCTACCCTTCAACAACAAATATGTGCATAATGTGCTCAACTGAACTGTATCCCTCGGTGGAAATGATGCTTCTCAGAACCTCAGCAGGAGGTTTAAGGCTCCAGAGAAAAGTGTGTGTCCTCACTACAACGTGAAAATGCAGTTAACACCATAAAGTATTGGCAAGAATTAAAATACGACGTCCCTAACGGGTGCAGTTCATCTCATATGATCCTTAATGAGTCCTGATTCAGTGATGGACTACATTCTGTTGAGCAGCAGGGTCTAAGAGCAGGTTATTCTTTGAGTAATATACTGTATATGGATTCAGTCGGCGATGATTACCACTAAGCTACGATAGGTTATACTGACACTGACACAATACATTGTTCTTAAATTGGAAAAAAGGAGACCAATTGCTGTTACGGAAAATTAGCAGGTTGGTACAGATAATATTAAAGATTTGGCCTGGTCAGAGTGGAAATGACAATGAAGGCACAGGGAGAGAGAGAGAGAGCAGACAGGTGAGGGCTCGAACCTGCGCCTGCAGCCTGCTGCGTGACAGTACGACTGATAGATTTGGTGATGAAAGGAAGGAGGGAATGATGAAAGGGCAGCGGCCAGCGCTAAATCTTTGCTCAAGCAGCAGTGCGACAGTGCTAAATAAATGAAGAGAGAGGTAAACTAGTAAGAATACACCTAATGTGCCCCAAGCAATCACAACAGCCAGAGTGGTACAGATGAAGACTTCTGAGTGTGTGGATGACTCATTCGTTCCCTTTACCATTTGTTGTTGTCATGCAACACATACATGAGGAACGGGCTTGACCATCATACTCCATACTTCCATGATATGGCTGCGAGCAGTCACAGCAGAGCAGATGCTCTGCGGTGAGTGACTGCGGTCAGACACAGCTGGTGAGTGTCCAGCAGGCAGAGTGGATGGATCTATGTAAGGCTGGCGTTGGAGCTGCTGGTGCCGCTGTTCCTCCTCTGGCCGCTTTGCACCCCGCTGGGCACCTGCAGGCCCGTCACGACTGAGAAAGTGCCGTTCCAAACCTGCAGGGGGCAGCACAAAGTTCTCAGTTCTCCAAACAGAAAGACCACAGGAAGCTTGTTGAGGTAACGGACACTGCTGAAGGAACATTTCTCACCATGAAAGCTGGAATCACAGGCTGTGGGAACTTGGTTTTGAAGGTGTGCATCAGCTGCTTAGTTTTGGCATCGTAGAAAGACAATAAACCTGGAGCCAACATAGACGACAAATCACTCACACAAAGTTAAAATAACTATGGCTTAGATCTGCCTAAAGAATCGTAAACAGAAGACTAAAGAGGAACTTTTTTAGGTTTATAAAGTGACAAAATACAGACAAATCCACACAGTAGCATCATTTTACGCAACACTGAGTTACAGCAGAATATCTCTAACTATCTCCAGTATCAGTGACAGATTTAAATGCTTCACACGAAGAACTGAGCACAATCATTACTCTCAGTTTTACTTCACTTTGTATTCACCCTACCTTCATCATAGTTGACGTAGATGCCTATACGGCTTGGGATCGGACAGTCCAGTGTTCGAGCCTTGTTGTTGTGCTTGGCTGTGAGGCTCTGCTGCAGCCAGTTGTTCAGATGGATGCACCAGGAGGCGCTGGATTTCCCCAGCTGGTCAAATCGACCGAGGGTCCGCAGGGCGACCCCAACAGCGAAGGCCTTGCTCTCCTTGTCGAATCGCACCTCCCAGTACTGCTGGCCAGCATCAATCGTGGTGTCAGCTGCAACGAGACGACAGCCAAGACGATAAACGTATGGAATTACACAGCTGTGCCGTGATTATACAACATTTAAGAAGAATATCTCCTCAAGTTGAGTCCATTCTTACCCAGCACTGTGTAGGACTCTGCTGTAAACCTGTCTCTGCCTGGCCGAGCGGTTGGTCCTCTCTTAGGAGACATGAGGGCTGACCTTGTTATAAACAACAATAGGGATTTATTCATAATGGCAGCAGTGACACAACCGCAGGGCTAATAAGTCGGTCTGTGTCAAAGGGGTAAGTAAAGAGGGTGTGAAAGAGCAGCACAGGTCCTCCAGCTTCACGTGCCACAGCTTTACTGACACTAATTACTGCTCTTCTTCCTTAATTACAGGCATGTGCGATGTAAAATGACTATTATTACAAACAGAGATTTAAAAACAGACAGATTATAATTGAAAATAATAGAGAGATAGATTATAATAGAAAATAAAAAGTCCCCAAGAATTTGACCCAAAACCATTTATATATTGTTGGTCCTACAACTGTATTCAGGGTGTTCAGTGCACAGCTGCCAGACAGTGTAGAGAGAGAGGAAAAAAAACAACAGAATGCATCATGTTCCCTATGACTGAATAATAATCAACACTATGGTCAGTATATGTGAATAAGGCACAGATGGATGAATGGCTATGACTGAATAATACAAGCTCAAAAAGTTTGAAATGTACATTCTTACAACCTTGCCGGAGAGTGCATTGGGGAGTTGATTCGGTTCTTCTCTTTGCGGATCTCCTGCACCTTCCCTCCACTGCTGTCCCACTCCACGCTCAAGTCCTCCACCTTTAGGTTCTGGTGGGCTGAAGCAGCGTCCAGTTTGAAGGTGAAAGCTAGAAACCAAACAGGAAGCAAACGTTTTACTTCTCACCACATCTAATTCAATCTTTTCAAGTAGAAGAGGGCAGGATCGTGCAAATAAGCGCATGACAGATGTTCTCTCTTGAAATACTCACATGATTTTGACATGTGTTTAATTCTGTTTATTGTCAGACTCTTTTTAAGACTCTTTTAAGTTATTGAAGGTTTTGCTGTAAGAAGTTGTAGCTCGTGCTGAAGTTGTGAACCTTCCCACTGAAGGGATCTGGAGGCAGAGTAGTTGTAATAAAAGAGCTAATAGGAGAACCCTCGCTCTCTGAACTGTGCTATGTTTGGTCCAGGTCTTTCATCACAGGCCAGATTACGTCAAGGCTTAAAATCAGAGCCCAGAGGAGATGCAGAATTCTGAAGTCTCTCAATCACATCACATAACGCTGAAAATATTGATGGAATTAATCTTCACCCTACCAACTGAACCATTAAATGCCATTCTTAATGTTCCATGTTCCAGTGTGAACGGACTGATGTGCATGCCCAGTATCCTCACCGTGGGTTTCCAGTGTAACTGGCTCAGAGAACTCTCCCGCCACAGCCTTGTTACACGCTCTCACTCTGAACGTCATGTAACGAGTGTCAAATCGCAGACCTGACAATAAAGAACATGGAATTATCCTTTAGAAATCATCTTCATCAACATTCAGACAACAAGTAGCAAAACTCTTCTCAAGATCTTCCTCCTACCCGTCAGTGTGTGTTCCATCTCTCGTATCCCCTCCAACACCATCCAGGGGTAGTCCTCTCTGATGCGTGGTGGACCCTCATGGTTTGTCCGTCGATGTTCCAGTATGTAGTGGTCTATCTTACTGTCAGGCTCTGGTAAGGTCCACACTACAGTCACCGTGTTGTCACACACCTGGCACTCAGACACTTGGATCTCTGGAGTGGCAGGAACTGAATGTGACAGAGTATAAATGGCATTTCTGTTAGGAGAGTTATCCACACTCATCTCTGAATATTCGTCAAAGGGATATTACACATTTTGCATGAGCTTCAGCTCATTTTTTCTTACACTTTCTGTCAGTTTGAGCTTTCAGACATGAACTCGCTGTCTGTTATCTGAAGCTTTTCTTGCTTTGCTCACTAAGGACATTATCCACATATTCTGGAATCTGGAGTTGTCAGGAAAAGTTCCACAGAATCTGCAGAGTGACATTTGTGAAACTCCTCTAAAAATATCTTACTTGGGAATGAAGAAGGCACCACTCTCACAAAATAACACAGAGAAATAACAATGAAGCTGTTGTTTTAAAGGTAACAACTTGCAAAATTTTGCTTTAAAGAGCACTTTTAAATACTGAAAACTTTTTCATGCATATATCAATTATGTCCCCATTTTAGCCTCATCTTATTGGCCCTATACACTGTTGTTTGGCCATTTATGTAAATAAAAACCTATGTAAAACTTATCACTAAGCATTATATAAACTGCTACGAGGACAAATGTACTGCATTTTTTTTGCCATGTGGGGGCAGAAAACCCATAGACCAACCTAGAGTTGTACTGTGCTAAACAAATGCATTAGACCACCACCCACCGGCACAGCTGCCCTAAATTAACAGCATTGGTAATAATTAAAATCATTTTTTTATGTTTCTGTGAAGGTTAATAAACTAGTTTGTAGAAGATTTCTAAAATATTTATTAAGTGATCTTGTTTTTATGACCGGTGGTCTAATAGTTTTATGAAGCACTGTACATTCTCACATTAAAAGTTGTTACAGCTACCATGGTAAGTGTCTATGTTTATATGAAGTAGACAGAAAGCAACATTAGTTTGTGACAATAAGACAAACACTCTTTGCTTTGGTTTCTCTCAGTTTTTGTAAGCAAAAGTTCAAGCTTCAGCTTTCATTTGTCATCTGGTTCTAAAGAACTGTGGTGGTTTTATCGGGACTTTTCAACCACGTGCAATGAGACAATGCCCTCCAATAAATGCATGGGCTGTAAAACCACACTTATGAGGTTAACAAGTCACACAGGCACACAGCAGAGCTGCGAGACCAATCTCTGTGGTTTCATCACTGTGAGAAAGAGCATTCATGGCTATGACATGAAGCTCATGTCATTTGATTAATCTATATATACACAGTGATGATTAGTGGAGCAAATAAAAGCCTTTTTGACAGTGAGGGCAACATGACAGAGAAACAGAGGACTGTGAAAAAAAGCCATGACGTCAGAGGTTAATGTCTGCGCAATGTTTGCTAATGATTTATTACTTCACATTCGTCAGTGACAGTTAAACGACACTAATTCGCTCCCATTTTGAACTATGGCCCAGTTACATTTGTCAAAGGCTGAAAATGTTTAAAATACTGTAGAGTTGTCAGTTTAATTGTGATATTTATGTATATTATATTATATACAATGAATAAAATAAAATGAGCTTCTACTTGTCACTTCATGTAGGACGTCAATAAACATTTTCATTAGGAGTTAGCCATCTGAATCGCTAGTTTCAGCTCTCCTTGAAGCACATGTAAATTATCTTTTTTAAAGAAAATGGACAATAAAGCACAGCACATACAGTTAAACCAGAAGTTTACATACACTCTATAAAAAGACACATATGCTTTTTTTCTCACTGTCTGACATGAAATCAGACAATCACTTTTCCTGTTTTAGGTCCGTTAGGATTACCAAAATTATATCTATTTGCTAAATGCCAGAATAATAAGAGAAGGATTTTTTAGACAATTTTTTATTACTTTCTTCAAAGTCAGAAATTTACATCCACTAAGATAATTATGCCTTTAAACTATTTGGGAAAGCCCAAATGAAGATGTCATGTCTTTGGAAGCTTCTGATAGGTTTATTGACAACATTTGAGTTAATTAGAGACACACCTGTGGATGTATTTTAAGGCACACTTGAAACACACTGCTTCTTTGTGTAACATCATGGGAAATTCAAAAGAAGACATGACATCTTCATTTGAGATTTCCCAAATTGTTTAAAGGCATCATAATCTTAGTGAATGTAAACTTCTGACTTGAAAATAATAAAAAAATGTCTAAAAAAAATCCTTCTCTCATTATTCTGACATTTAGCAAATAGAAATAATTTTGGTAATCCTAACGGACCTAAAACAGGAAAAGTGATTGTCTGATTTCATGTGAGACAGTGAGAACACTATTTTTCTATAGTGTATGTAAACTTCTGGTTTCAACTGTATGAGACACCAGTGTGATTGACAGCTGGTATCATTTAATAGTCACCTGGCTGCAGGTGATGTCTGTGAATTTCCAATTGCAAAACCTCAACATGGTGCCAGTCAAACTGCGAGTCTCAAGGTTTGTATGTCAATAATGGTTCCTGTTTTGATCTGTCACAAAAAGCGGCAGTAGCGTGGTAGTAGTGAGTCATAAGGTTCCAGTAAGAAAATGACATGATAGATAATGGGAAGCTGTTATCTTCATTGTTTTGCATAAGAAATAAAAAAGGATGTCTCTTGGCCTTACCCAGTGGCAAAGGGAATGACGAAAGTGTGAAAGCAATGTCTTAGCAGGGACCAACATAAACACAGGTGGTGTTGTTTTTCTATCACAATTAAACCAAATTTACACCAAAATGTTGTTCATTTCACCTTTAACATTAGTCTTTGTAGAGGTATTCAATCTCCAGGCACATTTCTGATGTGCAAAGTTATTACCACAACTATTACCACACTTCACTTTCTGAAATCATAGGTTAAGTTTTGCAGAGAAATGTATGCGTTCAAGTTGCATCTTCAGCCGTCATGTGTATATATATATATATATAGGGGCAGCCCGTGGCCAAGTGGAAAGGGAACTTGACCCCGGAGGGTCGCCGGTTCAAATCCCCACCCGGCCAAAAAGGGCTGGGGTACCCCTGAGCAAGGTACCCAACCCCCAATGCTCCCCGAGCGCTACTCAGTGTGGCAGCCCACTGCTCCTAATTCAAGGATGGGTCAAAATGCAGAGGAATACTTTCCCTAAGGGGATTATTAAAACTTTAAAAAAAAATAAAAAAAATATATATATATATATATATATATATCCCAGTAAATAACAAGCACAGTTCTGGTGTTAATTTGCGTCACACTGTGAGAAATTATTCAATTTCTATCCGTGTCTGTGCAGTAGAAGTGGAGCAGACCTGGCAGAAACTTGAGTCCCTGCAACATCTCCCTCTCCTGGCTGAAATCCACCATCAAGTGACTCATGTTGTCACTGGCTTTAGCCTTCAGGGAGAGGCGAAAGGCTGGAGCCATTGTCACACTGCAGACAAAGAGATGCACAGACAGAGAGAGAGAGAGAGACACAAACACACGAGGTAGAAACAAGCGTGGTGAATTATTCAACTGAATCTGAGGCAGGGGGAGAAAACTGGTGGTTCTAGTGCTCATCACTAAGGCTACATCCACACTACTACCTTTTCATTTCAGAATGACATCAAATCAAAGTAAACCCGCCTAATAAATGCACATCATACAGCCATTCAGGTAAACCAGGCATGTGCATGCTGATGTAAACAGGAAGCTGATTCTCTCCTGTGCAGTTGCTTAGTATCCGAAAAATACAACTGAAGAAAAACAACACTGACGTAAAGTAAGAACAAGCATTTCCTTTTATTAGACGAGGTGAAATTGAGCTTTTCATTCAAAGCTGATTGTCGATGAGGAACTGAATGTGGGCAACTAAAGGTCTACATTTGTGTTGGTCCAGTAGGGCTGGGCAATAATACAATAACAATATTATGAATCAGAATATAATTTTCTTCAATATTAGTATAAGAAAGATATGGATTTAATGTAAAAAAAAAATGGAATGTACTGCCCAGACTAAATTAAGCCCCACACTTTTCTAATGAAAACAAAGCGTTTAAGCTTCCGTTTTCAGTATTCTTAATCACTGGGCACGACAGGTGACTCCCAGGCAGAACTGATCTACGTTTAAATAAGGAGTAATGTGGATGTAGCCACTAGCTAGACTTCTGCTACTATGACTGAACTCATCACCCTCATCAACACTAAGGAGGCAGCGCTACAAATGGAGCAGCTTTCATCCAGGGAAGAGCGGACAGCAGATGGAAGACAGTGGGGAAACAAAAGACAAAATGGACTTGTGTGGAAAGTCTGTCCATAGTGCTCTACAGAATGGGTGCGGTGGCTATTTGAATGCATGCATGCTATACAATGAGATAGCTCATTGGTTACAGGAGGCTATGACAAAGGGGGAGCAAAGGATGGCTGAGTACTATACCTATCCTTAATGTCTTTGGCCGCCTGGAGGAGGAGCAGAGAGGGAAAGGAAAAAGAGAAAGGAGATACGGAGCAAAGAGAAATCTGAGTCCCATCATCACTGGACACAAAAAAGGTTGCAGGTAGCTGTGTGTGTTAAAAACAACTGGTAGTATGACGACACAAAGAGGACAGATTAAAATTGTATATGTGGACACTGATGTTTATCATCACTCATTAAAAATGCAGTAATTAACAGAGAGCAGTGCAGGAGCAGCATCACAACAGCAGTAGCAGGAGCAGAGGAGTTGGTCACTTACCTGAGTGAAACCGTCTGTCTCAGAGGAGCAGAGCGTCTGATTGGCAAACTCCAGCAGCTCCTCTGAACTCTCCAGGGCTTTGGAGCAGGCGCCCAGCTGACTCTGCACAAAACATTCAAGTCCCAGTTAAACATCTGCAAACTCTCTCCAGTTCCTCTACAGTATAATGGAAATATGTTCTCTGCACAGGGTTTGTTTGGAGTTAGCTGCATCATTTGAGCATGTGCCAAAGATCAAGGAGAGAAAGTATTGAAAGTATTTTGACCTCAGAAGGGTCAACACAGCTCATTATTCTCAATGAATGCTATGACGAGGAGCATACAAAACAAACAGCCATTTAGTAACAGAGTTTTAAAATCAGTGATAATAAATGATAATAAGGCTGCAACGATTCAAATCGATGATCAACATTTTCTGCCATTTTTAGCAATTGTTAGTTGCAGCAGTAAATGATAAAGAGCAATAATCAGCCACAGCTTGAGTAGTTCAGATTCAAATCTGTGACTGCCTATATTCATACTGAAATACACAGCAGTAGGTACCTGCAGCTCATAGGTGCGACTGGCTCTCTCCTGTTTGATGCGTGTCAGCATCTTTTCCTTCATCTCGTCCAGAACCGTGTGGAGGGAAGTGAACTCCGACTGCATGTCATCCTGCACTCGGCTAGAGTTTGCCTGGTGACAAAGTAAAAAAAATTAAAAGAAACTCACCTTTTTCCCCGAAATAAAGAAAATATTGATTTTTTTTCCATGTGTGCATCTGTACCTCCAGGTTGTCGAGGCTCTGTTTGAGGGTACAGATGAAATTTGAAATCTCGTCATTCTTCATGGCCAGTGTGTGGGTGATCTTACGCAGAGATTCCTGAGAAGACAAAAATATCACAGTTGGAAATTCAATTGTTTTAATTCAATTATTTTAGACAAAAGAAATCCAGGAGATTACAGTTAAATACTCTTGCAGGTTTCTCTGCCATCCAAACACTAGAGCAGCTCTGCCAGGGATATCAACCAGATTAAAACAACAGTCGGAGTAATACACTACCAATTTAAGGAATATCTTGAGACACGATTTGACCAGATTACATCTTCTTTTTGCAAGTTTATACTTCAGTGGATGTAGAGTCATAAAAACTCATGTTAAAACAAACAGATCAGAATCAAAATACATTTTTTTTTGGTCTCTTAATTGTAGACTAGGTTTACATGGACAGCATAGATTTATAGATTTTATCCTGGTTCAGATAATAGACTGAATTAGACACAGCCATTTATGTTACAAACATTTTCTGACAAGATAAACTTTATTGCCTTGGAGGAAATTTATGTCAGACCAATACAGAAAAAATACAGACAGAAAACATCTAAAGATAACATAGATACTTCACTTGTGCACATAAAAACACACAGAGAGCAAATACAAATCACTCGTACAGACAAACAATAATCACACAGCAACAGTGTGTGTTTATGTCACCCACTGAGCAACACCACTTCCTTTAAAGACCAGATTCAGGCGTAACAACATATTCTTTGCATTAATTATGTATACAACGTAACCAGATGATAATATCCTCTTGTGAGTTAGCACAGCAGTGGATGTAATATAGACATGAGTCACTGAGTCATTATCAGTTGACACTAAACCAGAATATGAATGGGATCTTCTATTGGCAACTTGTGTAAGTGGATTATAACGTAATAGCGTCAATAGTCAAATAACTGGTGTCCATTTCCATCCATGTGCATGACATCACTGCAGCCACCACCCAAAACCTACCTCTCAAGACTGGCTTGTAATCTTGAATAATGTATATTTAAAACTCTGCTTTTGCCTCATTATGTTTCTGGGATTAAGTGTGTGACTACAGACTAATGGTGTGTATTTTTCATTTGTTTTTATTTGAGCATGTTTTTGACTGATGACCTATTTAGAGCATCTTTGAGGATTGTTAAAACCTTGTCTTAGTTAGAATCAGGTGTATATACTGGGCTTATCCATGTAAACACAGTCACGTGTTTGGCTGTGTGGACAGAACAATCAGCTTTATGCTTTCATCTCCCTTTAAAGATGATTACACATGAGTTCTTCAGAGGGGATCAGAGGGGACTAGCTCATGATCAGAGAGAGGACACTTCACGGGCACAAGCATTTATAATTTAATAATGAGGCGCAGCTACTGAACACGGGAAACACACTGGTGTACTGGTGCACATCCTTTTGAAAGCTTATAGATATGCAGAAGAAACATGAACTCATGTTACTCTTGGTACAAAATATATTGTGTATGTTACCAAAGACTTTGGAAAATGTCACTAAGGAATGGATATATATTGAATTGTGAAGACAATAATCTTAAAGGTCTTGTCTGTCCTATTTGGGAGGGTTAGGGTGAAACAACACCATCAAACACATTTATAATTGCTTTAACCCTCTAATGACCATCGTGATAATCAGGCCGCCTGGATTTATTTTGATTTTTATGGCTGTAATATTGTCAGAAAATGTGTAATAAGTGAGTGCTTCTGCTCCTTTTACCAAAATAACTTCCACTTTCAATATTTGGCAGTTATTCAACCGTTTAAGAATATGGTACTGAGAAGCTGACGTCACAAACGTGTGCACTGGTGAATCTTGTTTGTGGTTGGACGATTGTTCTGAGGAAGTCCTGAGGGTCCAGTCCATAGTTTTTGAATTTTCTAGATATCTCAAACAGTCTAGGACTTACAGTAATGAGAAGTACACATGCCAAATCCTGTTGGTGATGACAGGATGGTGACAGGATGGTATCAGAAGGGTTCAAATAAAATTGTTCAGTGTTTTGTAACATGTAGCTCCTTGCTTTACAAAGGCCGCAATCTTGTTTCTATAGTAGCTGTAACGGACAAACCAGCCAGAGTTTGTCCGTTTGTTGATATGAAGCAGAGGCTTACTACAGAAATGAAGAATGACATCCTTTTTGGTATGTCAAGGCCACCATAGAATACTGATTTGCTTTGCTAAAGTCGGGTTCAGGATAGAGTATTTCTCCCAAATCTCACCAGTAGATGTCACTCATGCTTACACACTGGACCTTTAAATTAGATAGTTAAACATTGTGAATTCCTGGAATGACTGGAAAGATGCAGTTTCCCCGTTGAAACACTTCGTGAGTTTAGCAGAATTTAAAGGCCAGTAATAGCGATATTAATCATTTTCTCCATTCACAATTATAACAGTGATACAAAATGATACAAAATTCACCATGACCAACTTATTGAGGGTGCCTTCTATCGTGATAATATTGTATATTGTCCCATTTTAATTGACCACTGCCCTTCATTTCGCTTGCTGTGTCACAATGAAAAGGCTCATTCATAGTAAAGGAGTGTGTTATGTTTATTGATGCGAGAGAAGAGCTGAGCCAAGGCCCGGGTCCCTCCGTGACTGCTACACCAAGTCGTCGGTGGAGCGAACGAGACGAAGCTTGAACCGGACAAAGGTTGATTAAAATATGCACCAAACCTGTGAAACGCGAGCCCGTGCAACATCCACAAACTCCCCGGCTTCTCCCTGCGTCTCCCCCGCCTCCTTCCTTTGTACACTACGCCCTGCTGCTGAAGCAGTTTCTCCCCCATCACAGACACCTGTTCCCCGGTTCCCGCTCACCTTCTGGTCTCCCATCTCGCTGCGCAGACACTACGGCGCCGCCTGAGCCGCAAACACCGCCGCTATTTCGCTTTCGTTCCCGGGTGTATTTTTGGTTTAATGGTACAGCGGAGTTACTGCTGCTGCTGCTGCTGAGGAGCGATGCATCTTCGGACGGACGCCAGCCACCACCAACGCCTTTGGGCCGTTCTACGAAGAGCGCATGCGCCAGAGGAGAATCATGGGAGGTGGTGTTTCCATTGTGCTGCCTTCACGTACCATCGGAGAAATTGAGAACTTAAAAAAGACAGTGGTAGAGGTGGAAAGTAATGAATTACATTTACTCGCATTCCTGTTATTGGGTAAGTTTTTTGTGCACAATTTTAAGTAATTTGACTTTTACTTGTTTTTTTGGAAGTACTGTACTTAACTACATTTTGAATCACATCCAGTACTGAGTAAAAATGTTGACCTGAATTGGCCTGAATGTAAATGATGAGGACAGGTGACAGGTGAATGATAAGAACAGGTGAAAAATGAGGACAGAGGACAGGTGAATGATGTGGACAGATGACAAGTGAATGATGAGGACAGACGACAGGGGAATGATGAGGACAGCTCACAGGTGAATGATGAGGACAGGTGTATGATCATTACTGATGCTGTATACCAGAAATTACATTCAATAGGAATTTTCATAGATCTAAAAAAAACATTTGACACCATCAACCATGATATCTTGATAGCTAAACTGGAGAGGTATGGTATTAGAGGCATAGTACTGGAATGGGTCAAGAGCTATCTTCACAACAGATCTTAAGATGGGTGATAACACATCAACTTGCTTGGACATAGTTTGTGGGGTCCCACAGGGGTCAGTACTGGGTCCAAAACTGTTTATACTATACATTAATGACATATGCAAAGTATCCAATATTGTGAAATTAATACTATTCGCAGATGATACTAATATTTTCTGTTCTGGGGATGACCTGAACCAATTAGTGGAAACAGTCAATAATGTAATGGCCAAGCTTCATGTGTGGTTTAATATAAATAAACTATCACTAAATTTAAAACTAAATATATGCTTTATGGGGAAAAAGGCTGTACGAAAAGTATTAACATACAAGTAATGGAGTGGATATTGAAAGGGTTAGTGAGAACAAAGTGCTGGGAGTGATTATTGATGACATGTTAAGTTGGAAGCCATACACAAGACACTTAAAAGGAAAGCTGGCCAGGAGTGTGTCCATACCTTAGAAGGCACAAAAACTACTAAATCAGAAGGCACTATATTTGTTGTATTGCGCACTAGTCTCTCCACACCTGCAATACTGTACAGAGGTTTGGGGAAACACTTATAAAACCACTACTTATCCCCGGTTTATACTCCAAAAAAGAGCCTTGAGAATTCTACATTATGCCAATTACAGGGAACATACAAATCAATTATTTATCAAATCAAAAATACTCAAATTATATGAAATAATTTCTATACATTTACTTTACTAAATATGAGTACTTCCCAGCAGTGACAACAGTGCAATTTTTGTCAACCTATAAAAATAACCCTTTATATAGAGTAAAAAAGCTGTAAACGCAATATTAAAACTTCTCAAATGCACAGGGAGATGTAGTTTTGCATCTGTAGGCTTCACTTTTAATTCACGTATACTAATTTCATTTGAACACGTAGGCATGTTATGTTTCAGCATCCACTCAAATCTATAAATGTCCTACTAAGCAAATGTTTTGAGATTATTGCTCCACTTACATCACAGACTGGACCAAGTCTCAAGCCATTTATCAAAATAAAGATTAAAAGTTTGAGGTTATAGTTCATCATCTGTAAACTTGAGGTTTCATCTTGTGAACTTTCTATCTTGACTTGCTATCATGACACTTCCTTTGACTGAAAGTGAATTAAATGAGGGTTTATGGCAGATTCTCCTCAAACACTAAACTAGTCCCTTGTTTTACTGCATTTATGTGAAGCTCTTGTCTCTCCTGCATTCGTTTAGACTTAAAGAGGAAATATATTTGTCAGCCTTTGTCATGGTTAGGTCTTGTCACAGGAAGCTGAGAGCTCCTTTTCTAGTAAGACACAGAGGGGACTCGGTGAAATGTGTTTTTCGCACCCTCGCACCAAAACCCACAAAAGTTTCACAAACCCCTTGTGTCATAATTGGGCGTCTTTTTTTATATATCTATTCATTCAGCAAGTTGGTGACACCAATCTGCAGAAGTGTGCACAATGTCCTTTTTTCTTTTTTCTTTTGTTTTTTTCTTTTGTGTTTCATTTGACAGCCTACATGAATTTTCCATCTTTAAGGTTTTGTTTATATACCACATGCACAATAACCAGTCCCCTCAGTAAAGGCACCTTTGTCTCACATTACAGTGTCAGAAAAAAATAAAACTCCTCCTCTCCACCCACACACCCCCCCACCACATGCATTTGTATCTGTAGCTCAGGCAGACGTGAAGACGAGACGGTAGCAGGGACAGGATGCATCTGAGAGGAAAAGCCCACCTCACATGAGACGATGGAAATGTCGCTGAAACAGTCGACTCTGGTGCTGCTCACAGGTGAGACTTGAAATATTACAAATCAAAACAACAAGCTCACAAATGTGTGTTTTAACCCTAAGCATTTTGGCTACTTTTTTCCATTACTATGTTAAAATGTACATTATATACAGAGGCTATTAGAATGTACAATACAGTGTCTTATATCCTTTTTTCAGCACAACCAAGGCAATCCAATGAAAAATCTCTTTCATTTTCACCAACTATATAAACACACCTGAGCAAAAAGTACTCAAAATGTTTAAAACCGGATTGAGTTTGTCAAATTTGGAAAAACGTCACAGTTCAAAGTTGACTTGGCTCGTTTTTATGGACAAAAAGAAAAGAAAAATGCTCTATTCTGTGACTTCTGCACAATTTTTTGCTACTTTATATCACTACTAAACATGCGATATAAAATGAATCATAACTTCGACTCAGCAACACATAAGATGAGAATAGAAAATAGTTTTTAAAGCCTGAATATGTGACCTGTGAACACACAACCCCAGGATGTCCATGTAATGAGTTGTGTATTATTCATATGGCAATTTACCACGGCTGCACTAAGGGTCAATGGTGCTAAATGCAACGGTGATTGTATTCACTGTTTGTCATCATTGTTGATGAACAATCTTCTGTCTACAGTGGCAGTGCTGGTGGTCTCAGGTCAGGAACATGTGGATCTGGATCACGAAGAGAAAACAAGGGACGTTGCCATCGGTTCCTCTCTGACTCTGCACTGCAAACTGGAGACGAAAAATTACGAAAGGTTTCGTGTGCACTGGGAATTCCACCCTTCCTCTGGACCCAACAGCTCAGCTATTCTTATCCGTGAGGATACTGCAAACACGTCCAACAGGATTACAGCGCAGACATATATCATAGAAAACGTTACAGACAAGAACAGTGGATCGTACCATTGTAAAGTGATAGAAGAGATTCCCGGTTTTGAAAATGTTCAAAGCAAGAAAACACAAGTGGTTATTGGTAAGTAAAAGCAGCATGCAAACAAACACATCATTAATGCTCTGTGACACAATGTAATACAGTTGTAAGCAGTTTAAGTGCTTTAAAGTTCTGTCAAAACTGTACATTATTTTGAATCTATAACTGTGATTCAGTATCATGTATTATTGTGTGGCTGTTACAGAAAACTCATCTAAAGTGTTATTTTTCAAGTTATACTAAAAACAGTACTTATACAGGAAAATAATGAGATAAATCACAGTGATATAATGTGTGGCAAAACTATAATGACAAGAAAATCACAGTAAAAATGTCATCACACCAGTGACATTAGACTGAAAAAACGGTTAATTTACACTAAACTATACTTTTCTGATGCAATGATCTACTTTAACAGTACAGTATATAGGACACATTCATTTACTGTTAATATACACACAGTAATGCAACTTATTATTGGTAACTAGCAGGTGTTTTGTGGACACAACATGAATAAATGCATTTACCTGCTTACAACTACATCAGAGAAGCTCATATATGGTTTCAGATGTTTATATATGATGCAATATATATATATATATATATTTACATAATATATACCGTGAATACTCTATGTTGCTATGACTGCTTGAATTACTTTTTGTCATTTTGCTTCCTTGGGGTCAGCAGAGAGCTTAATGGAAACTACAGCATACCCGTCAGTACTGACGAGAAAACAAGGTGTGTCTGCATGTGTACAGCAGGTGTGTGTGTGTGTTGATGAATTAGTGTTGCATAATTTGCAACAGCAGGACAATTAAAAGTGAATTAAATGTATATTTCAAAGTGATACATAGTCAACGCAATAGTGTAGTGTAATGAAATGTGGCAAAAACGAACGTCTGAAGCTCGGGTCAGGAGCAAAAAATTGGAAACCAGAGCAGGAAAAACTGAACATTGATTGTGAAAATTGAATGTGGAATGTCACAATTTGAATGTGGAGCACAACAAAAAAAACTAAATTTGGAGTGCAAAAGCTGAATGCAGAGAGTGAAAAGTGACTTCAGTGTGTCTGTCTGTACGTGGTAAGAGTTTAGGGGTGAGAGTCTGCAAACCACAGACTCACACTTGACGTCAGCATAACCAGTTTTCACTCAGTAATTTAGAAAGTGATTATGTCTTTTTTAAGAACATAAAGTCTTACACAGAATAGTTTTTCTTAAATACACTGATGCATTTTTCTCTTGCAGCGACTCCCAACCTTGTCCCATGGTTCCCTAAATGGTGGATGTGGATGGGGTTGTGTTTATCGATTCTCACCCTGTTCCTCCTGCTGCTCATAAGTGCCGCGCTGAGAAGAAGATGTCGCAGAAGACAAGGTACTTCTTCATTTCTTCTCTAATTTTTGACAGGTCACAATCACTCAATACATTCTTTATTAAAGGCTCACACAAGTCTACAGTGGAAATTACAGATATAAATTGTAGATGAGCTCTATAGAGAAAGAGGAACTGCAGACACAACTTGCAGACACAAAGTAGAGCAAGAGACAACGAAGCTAAAATGATTGCAAATAAAACTTCCTGTCTGGTCAAATTTGATCTGCTATGGTTTGATTCAGTCCCACTACAGTGCAATATTATAATGTGCAATATTCTCTTTCATTCATTCATCCATTTAATTCTTATAGCATAGTAGGTTATAGTATTGTATTTGTATTTATATTTCTTCTACATTTTATTTTTACATTTCTTTTACCTTTTATTTATTTTTTACTTTTTTACTTTTATATGTAAATTCCATACCGGCATTAAATGTGGACACTTTTAAAAGGAGAAATACAAAAATACAGATACAAAATATAAGTTTTCTTCTTCTTCTTCTTCTATCTGCACATGCTGTGGCTGGACTGGTTACTAGTTAGATTACTGTAACTGCACAGCGTGAGACAATCTTAGAATGTCATCTCAGAATGTAGGACAGCTGAAGCTGTTTGTCTTCTCCGTGTGGTTACAGCAAAATCATACTTGTAGAGCAGATCACAGATAAAGACAATGAGCGACATTTGGGTGTTTTATTCTGCTCAGAACGGGGAGTACAAATCAAATATTGTCCCCCTTATCTTAATTATCGTACTGTTTCAGTCTGTGATTTAACATAAAATGAACTTTTGCTCATTTTAGGTAGCTGGTACATCTTTTTATTACACTGCATTAAAAACATGTATGATAGGGAAGTAATGTTATGGTGAAAGTGTATTATTTCCAAATGTATCACCAATAATAACTTAGTAATAACAATGGAAAATGTGTGTGGGACATGAGGGATATATTTCAACTTTATAACAAAGATGGTAGCCTCCAGTTAAATATCAACAGTGCTTTTGACTTAGATATTTTGATGAATTGTTTTCATGCGATCAGTTAAAACTACACTCATTCTGTAGCTGCAGCTTCTCCACTTGCTATTTCCATCTAAGATTTTCTGCTTTACTCATGGAAATCTCAAACAAATAAATCCAAAGCTTCACTAGTTCAATATTTTACTAGTATTTCAAATGGAAAAATTGTCTTCACATGGCGCAATAATGCACCACATTTGTTTTAGTGATCAAAATAGAGACACATTTCAAAATCATCATGTCACTTCACACATGATGAAGTGACATGACGATGACATCTTTGTCATTATGCCAAAAAAAAAACAACCTTGATATCACTGATGACAAAACTGACCTGTACAGATACAGATACTCAGAGTGAGTAAGTGAGTGAGTGAGTGAGTGAGGGTGTGGTTTGACCACAGGATGGAGCAGAGGCAGAGAGGGCACCTAAGATGGTGTCATGTCAAGATTTGATGAATGATGAAACACGCTTTGATGGATTCTTGCAACTGAGAGCAGCAGATTTTCTAGTCAAATCAATTAAAAGATTTCAATATAGGAACAGCCAAAGTTAATCAAAGAGGCTTAAAACAAAATTATAATAAAATGGAGAAGTTTAACAAATGTATCCAAGAATGAAAATGTTACATGACAGCAGACACTGTCTCAGCAGGACTAATGAAGTGAATGTAAAGTGATTAAATACTTCATGTTTTAATGCCACAATGTTAAATCCAATGTATTGTTGTGACTGACCAATGTGTGTGTATATTTCATGGAGAGCATTTATTCGTCAGTGAAACATGTATAGCCTATTTTCTAATCCATGAGGTGGACATTTACTCTAGTCTGAATTATTTAATATTTTATCTGCACAGTAAGATACAGAGTAATAAAATATCAGCTTCTGTTTAAACAGAAATAAATTATTTTGTATGTCAGTTTTCCTCCTTTACACTAAAAACGTGTACACAACAATAAACATAAGAACAAGTGTCTCGATCAACTACACTGAAAAGTTCTATAATCATTTTTTAATAACAATTTTGCTGTGCAGAAGACCCCATCTATGCAAACACACGTCCTGTGGCCAAGCAGCCGTCACCTCGACCGGGAGCGTCAGCGAGCAACAACCTGAAGGCCGTGCCGTCATCTGTGAACCTCAGACCCCCGAGTCCCAGGAGGAACTCATACAAAACCTGAGGAAGTCATGGAGCTTTTTTATTTGGAACACATTTCATGTTTTTCAAACATTTTTATTTTCCCTTTCAGTTTTTCCAACAGTGTGTAATATCATAATATTGTTGCCAAGTTTTGTGTAGTAAATAATAATGCAAATTCAAAGTGTTATTTTGGGTGTGAGATGCAGGAGGAAGTCAAGTTATGGACACCTTTTTTCTTAACTGGACTAGAGCCCATTGTAGCAATTATGACCCACTATATAAGAGATGCCACAACTTCTGAACATGTTTTATTTTACAGAATTATTTTTCTTCTGTTATTTTTCAACTGTGCACATGTTGCCACTTTAATATGTTGTCAGTTCTACTTGTTTTGTAAATAACCACATTATACAAATAGCTATTTTGACAGTAATTTATGGAGAGAGGAAGTCACAGACAACTTTTTCATTAGAGACAATTTTTTTATTTTACAGATTTATATCTTATATTTTCAAATGGAGACCATTGTGTAAAATAGCTTTTATGAGCCACTAGATGGCAGGCAATGCATTTATCTTGTAGATTCATGAATTCATAAGGTTTTTTTTCTTTTCTTTTTTCAACAAAAGAAAATAAATCTGATTATTTTATAATTGGTGTACTTTTTTTTCTTATAAAACTGGACATTGGAGATTATTGTAAATTTTCCTACTTTGCAAAAATAATGCTGTTATGAGCCACTCGATGGCAGATGGTGCAAGTAAGTTGTAAATGCTTAAGTTAAAACCATTTTTTATTTGTATAATATTTTAATGTTTCTTTCAGTTCTAATTGAGTAAATGATTTGATTGAAATGTTGTTCAATTAACAGTTTTTCCTTTAGTTACATTTTAAAATGCCAAAAACTGAGCTTTTGTTGAACAGTTTAATGTTGTATGTGTTATAGAGGGTTGGCCATTGTAAACCTTTTTTATTAAAAATATTAAAAACAAAAATATGAGAAAAGTACACAGCAAAGTTTTTGTTCACATGTGATTGGTTTAAAGTCTCACTCCAAAATAATGACTAACAATGATGACTTACTATCTGAAAACAGCTGATGTTAATATGTTAATAACAAGATTATCATTATGCTTGAGATACTAAATCTCTAATCTCATTAATTTTGTATTATTATTATTATTCTGCGATACTAAGTCATTATTTTGAGTTAGTAAATCATTATTTTGAGATACTAAGTCATTATTTTGAGATAGAAAATCATTATTTTTGAGATACTACGTCATTATTTTGAGTTAGTAAATAATTATTTTGAGATATTAAGTCATCATTTTCAGATAATAGGTCATTATTACGAGTTAGTTAATCATTATTTTGAGATACTAAGTCATTATTTTGAGATACTAAACATTATTTTGAGGTATTAGATAGTAAATCATTATTTAGTTATAGTAAATCATTATTTAGAGATACTAGGTCCTTATTTAGAGATAGTAAGTCATTATTTTTAGATAGTAAATCATTACTTTGCATTAGCAAGTCATTACTTTCAGATTACAAGCCACTATTCTTCAGATTAGAGTTTCAGATTAATTACTTTGTGTATGTAAATCATCGTTTTAAATCTGTAAATGTGTATTTTTCAGTTAGTGTAATGTTTTTGACGGAAATGGGCTTCCATAGTTACGGAAGAGGTAACTATGGAAACTATTGTAGCTTTAAAGTCAGAATTCTGACTTTAATCTCTTTACTTTAAAGTCAGAATTCTGATTTTAATCTCAGAATTCTGACTTTAAAGTCAGAATTATGACTTTAATCTCAGAATTCTGACTTTAAAGTCAGAATTATGACTTTAATCTCAGAATTCTGACTTTAAAGTCGAATTATGACTTTAATCTCTTTACTTTAAAGTCAGAATTATGACTTTAATCTCACTTTAAAATCAGAATTTCTGAATTACATCTCAGAATTCTGGGGTAATCTCACAGTAAAGTGAGTGCAGTCTTAAATGTCCAGTCAAAGGTCACATGACGTGCGCAGTTCGGAGCTCGGAGCGCGCTCTCCCTGCTGAGTGAGTAAGTGAGTGAGTGAGTGAGTGAGTTAGTAGATGTGGAGTGAACTGGAGTAAACGTTACAGGTGGAAGAGCAGGAAAACAAGCACCAGCGACAGTCTGGTGGAGGATTGTTCCGGAGACCAGCCTCTCAGCTCCGGGTAAGTGAGGCGCTGTTCGTCAGTGAGACTTGTTTACGCGCAGGTTTTTGTCTCATGTGGTTTGTTTTTGTTTACCACTGATCTCGGCTCTGTTGCTGTGGGAATTGGACTGGTAACCGGTGGGAGCGACAGGCAGACACACAGCGCGGTGTAACTTGTCTGTCGTATCTAAAGATTAAAGGATATCCTAATCTAATAATAGCAGCCGAAAGACAGACTAAGCAGTAGTGGCACACACTGATCCAACACTTAAAGCGCGGATCCGGGGCGGTGGTGTCAGGCTGCACTGCGGGGTCGCTGCTGCTGCAGCTCCGGGACAAGTGACACAGTGAGTGAGTGTGAGTGGATGAAATCTGACTGACATTAAACTCAACTAATTCCATTTAATGCGGTTTATGAGATGTTGTTGATCCTCTAAACTTTAAATGTTACTAAAGGGACCTTTGAACTTAAAGACGCTAATAGTGGAGATTTAAACAAATAACAACGTATGAAAGTGTACTTTGGCACACCTTTTCATTCTTGAGTCACTATATTTCTTGCATAATCATCTATGCTTTGCGGCTAGAACGTTATATACTTGTCAAATCAAATGATTTTAATGACCATTCCAATATGTTTTGGGGGGGTTTTAAACATAAAGGTCCAGTATGTAACATTTTGGAGGGTTCGTTGGAAGAAATGGAATACATCAAAAACGCATAAATGGATTGCATTATAAAATAGAAAACACTCTTTTCTGTGTATTTTGTTCAAAGGTTAGGGCGTTGAGCATTTTAATGTGACAGCTTACCACGTAAATAAAGAACAAAAATAATCTTTCTGGTCTGCAAAGGCTACCGTAGTTTCCTCCAGCTGATACAATATGCAGTTTCACTATTAGATGTCACAAATTCTTACAAACTAACCCCTTAAAGACCAAATTAATAGTATTATTGTAGTTATTTGCAAAGTGTTTTTGCACAATAACATATATTATTCTCAGTGTACATATTGCTCATGAGGAATATTATATTACCGTTTGATCACCCAGGCCTACTACTGTATGACTGCCTGCAACAGAGACTGTAAAATTTAATTTTAAACACATTATAGCCCAGTGTAACCAAACACTTGAGGGCGACAGCAGTGACATTCAATCGTGCAATGAACGTGAGAATCATAGCACATGATACTTGCGTCTGGCGAGGAAAGTAGATCAACGTGTAGTGTCAGTGCAGGAGCTGGGCTTTGCCTTGCATAGGAGATTGCCCAATTTCAGCTGTCATGCTGCAGCTCAGTGGGGTCAGTGGGTGGAGACACGGCTGCACATCCACACCGCGCTACACCACAAATAATTCACTGGCACTCTGTGGTCTCATCTCACAGTTGGTGTACATTTCTATTTAAACGTGCAAACGCTTTACGCTTGTGTGTCACCGTAGGGGCATAGATCATGAGCAATCAAACTCAGGGATTTAAACACACAGTGGTAAAAGGATCACGTGATATTTTAAAGGTGTGTTAAGTTTGACATTTATAATATCTGGTTTAAAAAAACACAGAAGGCATGATGGGTAGATGTGAAGAAAGCAAACTTTGTCCTCAGCTTTGTCCTTTTTATCGCCATAACTGAACTGCAGTGAGTCAGCGCAGCCACTCTCTTCTTACCAGTGTTGCCAGATCAGATTGACAGTTTCCAGCCCAATCACATCGTAGAACCCGCCCAATCCAATAAAAACCAGCCCAAACCACGAAGTTGCCAGACACTCGTGTAAACCCGTAAAATCATAACACATAGACATCCAGAGCTTCATATAGCATCAAATAGCCACACATAAATGATAGATTAACAGGTTTAATGCAACCAACAAGAGCGCAGTAAATCAACCATTGGCTACACAAATTGCAAGATGAACCTCTGGCATCCTAGCGCCAGGCCCAGATTAGTAATAATAACAGCTGCACGTAAAAAGTTGCACTTTTAACCGTGTAGGCCTAATATATTTATACCCTTACCCCACTTCGGCATGATGCTGCTGCTTAGCTAGGTCACCCGCTTCATATTTAGCGCGGCTACAGTGCTGAACTGACGTCACGGACCGGTACGTTGCCGTATGCCGATTGAATAGCCCACAACTACCTCAATTATTTATTTATTTATTTAAACTATTTATTTATTTATTTATTTGAGAGAGAGAGAGAGAGCTGTTTTTACAATATTAAAAAACCCGCCAAATGTGGACAAAAGCAGCCCAAATTTTATTCACCCGCCCAATGTATTTTTTCCCCGCCTGACGTAAACAAAAGAAGCCCAATTGGGCGGAAAACCGCCCAATCTGGCAACACTGCTTCTTACACTGATACACCTGGGGGGGGGGGGGGGGGGGGGGGTTTAAAAACAAACAAAAAAAAACCTGTTTCTGAAGATGAAAGGAAATCTGAAGATGTCTGTCTGAGCTTATTTTGTGCATTTTTCATTTTCCTGGCATTTCATAGACTACTATTTAAGGCCCAGAGAGAGTGTGACTGCACATTGTAATAATCAGAGGACTCCTGTGCTTCTCCCGTTCCCAGGCACATTGGATAACTACGGTGGCCTTCACATACCAGAAATGATGTTTGTTCTTTCACCTGTTTGCATAGAAAGCTTCCACTTCAAAATACAAAACACACACTCTCTGGCTGGTCCATCCATTCTGTAGCCTTTGCCTAAAGTACCCATGAAAAGCTTATTCTAAAGCTACAAAATCTAAGGATGAGCCGATACGATTCTCGGTATCGGCCCAATATTGGTCAAAATCACTGGATCGGATATCTTACAGATAGAAATGTAAAGTTCAAAAGTCCTATGTATCGCATGCTTCATTATGCACAGACTGTTCTCATTTCTTCTTTATGGGAGACGAATATTTGTGACACAGCGGGAGAATTATGTCTTTGAAGTAACTTGAAAGCACTAATGTGTTGTTAACAGCTTTATAGTGTAAAAGGTCTAAAATCGGTAAATACTGTAGTTTGTAATATCGGTATCGTGCCATCCCTAGCAGAAACCTTAGGTGAATTTTAAAGTGATCATACACTTAAGTCGTCAACTGAAATGGTCTTGGTCATGGAACACTGACAGCCACCGAGTGTCACGCCTGTCCACCTTCACACACACATGTGAGTCGGCCTTTATTCAAACACTTCTTGCTAATAAACCTTACTTAACGTTACACACTGAACATTTAATTGCTTAACCAGGGACAAATACAGTATTTATATTTATTTGCGGGTTAAATTTTAATGTTTTTTGTCAGTGTCATAAAATCAGGTCCCTGTTGTTGATTTTAGCTGTAAACAAAAATCCTCACCACCGTTTGTTTTCGTGGGAGTTGCTGTCTGTCAGTGAACTTGTCCGTCATTGTTGGTCGATCACGCTGACATGTTCCTCTTTTCATATTTTTCTTTTGTGGCCCGGCTCCTGCTGAGGCTTGCCTTTTTTTTTTAATTTGCATGTGGGAGTTCATTTACACTCAGACTTGTCTTGTCAGAGCGATTTGTATTACAGTTAGAAACTGGCTGCAGTGGTTGGTTGTACATAAAATGTCTGGTGCTTATGTTCTAGCTTGATGATACACTCAGAAACTGTACACACATCATGTTTTTGAATTATTACTTCAAAAACTACTAAAGTATTACTACTTTTCACCTAATTACAACGTCAAAACCAAAGGTGCTAAGTTGCTGTCGTTGAAAATGTCTCGTTTAAAAAAAAAATGCAAAGATTTAACCCTCTGCTGAACTGGGGTGTGTTTTCCACTCGGTGTTTCACAACAGAGTCGGTGACACAAGGAGTGTCAGAGGTGGACGCTCTCCCTCCCACCACCAGTTTCCTGTCATAGGCTCCTGTCATGGAATACTGTAGCACAGGCAGCTCAGCAGCTGGTCTGCTGTGAGCCTCTCAGCCACGCAGTGAGAGAAACAGGCAGTCAGCTGTCAACCAGTGACTCAAGCAGCATCAAACCTGCAGACCAGTTAGTCCGCCACTCAAGTGAATCAGTTACAGCCTGGAGGTGGCCTCACCCACACAGCACAGCAACGTAATGATGCTCTGATTGTGAAACATTCCCAGTGTTTGGTTTGATTTAAGTTGATCTTTTGAGGCAGGAACACACAAGAAAACACTTGAATGTTTTTAAATAGAGGTACAACTGATGATTGATCACAGTATTGATTATTTTCTTGATTAGTCGATAAGTAGTTTGGTCCATAAATTGTCAGAAAATGAAGTGTTGATCAGCTTGAAATGTTTTGATCTGTTCACAAACTAAAACTCAGTCTATTCACTGCCATAGAGAAGAAGCTAAATATTACAGTATACAGTATTACAGTATAATAGTCGATTATTGAATTCTATACGATAAGAAAGTCTCTTTAAATGAGTGACGAGTGAGAGATAGATTGAAAACAGAATGTTCAAGCTGAGATACGTTGTGTTGGATCCCACAATTCCCATAATGCAAACGCAAGAACATTGTCACAGAAAAAAGTAAAAAAAAAAGTATTTATTATCAAAGTAGTTGGCAGTAGATTTCAAATATATTCATTGTTGTCTTTCAGCCCGTCACACTATCACAGCTTTTTTGAATAATCATGAAGTCAATCACAAAAAATGTATGAAATAACCTTTAATGTTTTAGAGCACTTTAACTTTGTATTCAGCTACTTTTTCAATTATTAGAAATTCTTCAGTAGACATCACCCACATCTGTCATAAGGCTGTAAGAATTGTCATTCACAAACTGAACATCAAGGGAATATTTCTATGTGACGCTGATCCTCGAGGAGCTTGGATACATATAGATGGAAATGTAACTTGGATGTAAGGCAAGTGGAAATAAATGTGCAAACCCTTCACACTTCGTGATTGATGAATTACAACAGTACCTACGAGTCAAGCCAGTTGAAACATCCTTACAGCTTCCAACGACTATCCAGTGGCTTTGGAATTAATTGTACTTTGGCCACTACACACAGCTGTAGCAATAAGGTACAGGTGAGAAACTGGGCTCACACAGTCACAAGTTACTCCAGCTATTTGTTCTCATTGGGACTTTGGATTTATTATGATTCACTGTGATGACAACAGTGTGCTTGTCTGTGCACGTTTGGGGTTGTTCTTTTGTACAGAGCATGGGAGTGCAGTGAGACTCCATCGTAGGGTATTGCAGATACAGTAAGCGCTCCTGAACGTGCTATAAATATCCTCGCGCTTCAAGTGGTGTTGGAGTCTCTGGAGATACAGCTGTAGGCTTTCTTCTGCATATTGTATTAGTTCATGTGCAGCCTTTGAACCTCCTTTTGGCTTGGTTCTCGTTCTGCTGCACGTTGAGTAAAAAACCCCCACAGGCGGCTACCACAGTGCTAACGTTTTAGAAAGGCACCTGTGGGACATACATGATCGGATTCATATCTGTATTTATAGAGCTGTGTTGAAACGGTTGTAGTTTTGCTCCTGTTTGTTGTTCTGGTTTTGCAGAGGATCCTCTTTCCAGACACTGACTTTGAGGTTGTTCCACCTGAAACCAGCGCTTCAAATGTCAAGTTCACCTTCAAGAGAAAAGGGCTTTGTAGTTTTGTTGTTCACTGCACCCACACATATATATATATATATTTATATAGTTCCATTTTATTGAGCTATTATGTAAAATCTATGATTTTTCATTTAAGGAGGTGTGCGTGTATTAATGTGTAGTTGTACGTTAGGGTGAACTCTTTGTGTCGAGCTGTGTGTTTAATAACTGATCTTTGAGCAGGTTTTGCTGGATTTACTAGAATCAGCAAAGATACAGTTTAAACAAAAGGTGTAACTAGATTTCACAAGAAGCAGAGAGAGAGAGAGACAGAGAGATAGATAGAGAGAGAGAGAGCAGCTTTTTCAATGGTGGTTCATCGTAATTTGCCAATAAGTAGCGCAGGGTCAGTCGGCCAACTTCCACATTTGTAATATAGACTATACACTTGAATGTAAATGTAATCTAGCCTGTGGACTATTTTTAAGCCTGATATTGCGACTGAAAGAGTCCATGCCAAACTGACTGAGCATGAGCACCTGTTGAACTGCCTCTTTCAACAGCGGCCGAGGGAAATACTATTTCTCAAACTTTATGGGAAGCAGTGAATGGAAGAAAAGATGAACACTTGCTCAGATTGATGAATATTGATAAACACATGGCTCTAATACAAGTGAACAAATTGCCCAAATTCAAAACAGAGCAAGTGAACATTGGAAGTGCTGGAAACTAAAGTTTATTACCTATAGTAAATAATAGCCGACAGTCTTTCTGATTTTTAGTATGACTCAACACAGTGGTGTTTTTAATGCTGAGATCCTACAGGTCAGGAATTATCAACAGAAGATAAAATGAACGTAAAGGTAGAAGGATTGCTATCTATCCTGTCTTCAGCTTGCCCGAGCAAGCAAGAGCTAAGTGTTTGCTTTGGTGAAAAACAAAGTGTGGCATATAGGTATGCAATGCATTGTCCTGCTTCACTTTCTCTTGAACACATGGGCTTCAGGATGAGATTCCAGTCGCCCACTGAGGCTCAGGATTTTCCTTGCAATGACCTGCAAGTAAATAGTGGAGAATCTCTAATTAAAGCACTAAGACAAGTCCATGTAGACGAAGAAGTAGAAGGAAGACAGATGAAAATGCTGACAGAAGTGAAGAGCATGCAATTTTTCTGGGATAAGAGATGGAAAGCTCACAGAGACTCCATGTGATCTGCCATGTGATCTGCCATGTGCATACTGTTGTGTTTATTTCTGCTCGTGTCGTGGCTGTGGTTGATGATGTACGGCTTTGGTGCAGGCTCATTTGTTGAGAACCAAGGTTCTGAATTAAACTAGAGCTCAAACAGAAACTGTGCCAGTGCCTGCCAGTGTTAAAGCTCTAAGACAGTTGAAGGACTTAGGACTTCTTTTAAACAATATTACTGCAATACTCAACCCATTGTTAATGACTAACTAATATTAATAAAGGTGTGTCGTTTACAAAAGTTCAGAGTTCATCATCCAGTCTGCAGATATGTAGACTTTAGAAAGTTGCTTGCAAAATGAATTATGGTAGCGATATATATGTCATGTTTTACCAAGGTCAGAGGTCAGCAAGTTCATGGGCGGGCCCTTCCTCATGGGAGAAAACAAGCAGAAGAGACAGTGAACATAAAGACCTGTAACAACAATAAAGGTTCATGCTCAGGCAAAAATAATTATTTATGCGTTTTAAAGCTGCAGTTGGTCGCTATAAAAAAACAACTGATTGTTGAGTTTCTTCCTCAGGACGTTAAAATGATAATGTTTTGGGATCATGACTCTTTGTCTTGACGCCCTTCCACCAGATGAGCACAGAAACACAGCTTATTTAACACAGGGCCACACTCATTTTAACTCAAGTGTACTTGCATTTATGGTCCAAATCTCTTTTTTAAATCTTTCCTTCCTTTTAGGTTTCTTCACAGAATGCAGAGTTTCTGAGATTGTGGTGTTCCACTGCAGGGACCTTTATGCACAGCAGCTTAGTAGAACAGCCTCTCTGTCTAAACTGACATGTGATTGGTCATCACATTCATTTGAGTTATCGTTTGGACCTTTGGTTGATCTGTTTTCTTTATCTCGGGTTTTTAGTTATCTGTGTCAGTTTCTCTGTTCCTTGTTTTTGTAGTTTTTTCCTCGTTCTTTGTCAAGTTTTGCTTCCTGTGCCGTCTTCCCCTCTGATTGTCTGCCCCGCCCTAACGTCTTTCACCTGTGTCTCGTTAGTTTCACCTGTGTTTGATTTTCCCCAGTGTATTTAGTCTGTGTGCTCCCCAGTGTCCTCATTGGTTCATTGGTTTGTTTTTCGGTTTCTTACATTTCTGTGTTTCTACTCCTTGTGTTATGAAGATCGTTTTTGTTTGTTTGAGTTTTGCTTTTTGCCTTTTGGTTAGTTTGTTTTAGTAGAGACTCATGTTCATTTTTGCAACCTGTGTTTGCATGACAATTGTTGAATATAATCAGAAATATCTTGCCGAGAGCACCTTTTTAAAAAGGTTATTCATGACAAACTAGTGTAAAAAGAAAGAACAGAATCATGACTGAATGTAAACGTTGAAAGGTTGAGCTTGTTCTTAGAGATGTGGCAACGTCTACAGATTGGTTATTAATAATATTTCGATATATATACACATGCAACAATGTAAACATAAATATGTGTAGAAAAATAGAGGTTTAGCAAAAAGGATTAAAACATTCCCACGATTACACAATGTCAATATCATACATCTGTGAGTATTCATTCAAAGAGTGTGTGTGAGGGCTGAAAGATTTTTTTGTGTCCGTGCCACAAAATAACAACAAAAATAAAATAAACAATCGAAACATAGATATTAAGCTGGCCTGGAGAATAATCACTCATTTTATGTTGCTGTTATTTTGGTTTGCTGATCTAAAACTCAGTTTGAGTCCTGATAAACCCACTCGAAGCTCCACGGTCAGCAACACACAACAGACACAAAAAGAGTTTTTCACTAAAACATTTAGCAGCCAAACAGCAGTTTTCCCTTTAGGAGTTGGCAGAGAGAGTAAATATTGGACTTATTTTTGTTATTCAGCCAGACACACAACTTCAAACAAATGTTATTGTTGTTCTGCGTTTGCTGGAAACAGGAGAAATTTCCACCTTTCAGTGTGTTTTCATTTAACTCCACTGCCCACGAAAGGAACGCAGCTTTCAATAAAGAATACATCATCCATAAAAAAGTAGTACAGTCATTAAAATAATAACTATATGCCGTTGAAAACCATACGTACATGTGGATAGTGCTACAATACTGGCGCCAGGTGGATTTTACAAGAACAGGCTAAGGTGAACTCACCTTATGTTGAGCTATGTTGAAATCTTACTGTATATGACTTTATATACAGTAGCCAGAATGTAAATATCAAAACGATAGGGAAAGACATTTGTCACTAAGCTGACAAAAGACAAAGCACAATAGTCTGATTGTGTGTGGCATGTGACTTGTAAAAACCTCCAACTGTGAGCCCGCCCGCCCACCCGCCCACCTGCCTCCACCCCCAAAACACACACATGTCAGTGTGTGAGTTTGACCCCTGAGTAAACAGCGACAACTACTACATGCTCCTCTGTTATTGTAGTCATACCTGCCTGTCTGCACTGCTTTTCAAGTGTCTGTCAAAAGCTGTGTAAAAAAGACAACAACCCGGCAATCGCTCCGTCCAATTGTGATGCTCAACCTCAACCCGGGGCTGTGTGTGTGTGTGTGTGTGTGTGTGTTTGAGGTGGTGGGGGGTGGGGGGGCTGTGAGAGCAGATAAGAGCTACATACATGCAGTGGTTCGTCCTTCTGTGTCAAGTTAACAACAACAAGGTGGGAGCACGGCAGTCTGCTGCTAAAATGCACGCACAAAAATTTAAGTTGTTCAAAGTCGGGGGGTGGGGGGGCGGAGCCTCTCGAGGAATTTTGGATGCTGTCATTATGGTTGCTGTAAATTGGCGAGGACGCCGTGGTCTGTGTGTGATTGTGTGTGTGTGTGTGATAGGATGTATTCTCACATCCCTGTACTTCTCCTTGAGCTTAAATGTAAATAACAGTTGCAAAGCAGCTGTCTGGCTTTGAAACAGTGCGCAGGGGGAAACGATAAGAGTACACTTTTAAGGGGAGGGGGAAAAAAATTCCTTTATGAATTTGGAATGAGGCTTTGCTACTCAGTTAGTCATAACAGTGAGAAACTCACCAAAGACGTGGTAAGTCTGATTTCAGCATGAGGTGGTGATGGAGCGCCAAAGCAGTGAATTATTATTGTGATCTGTATGCATGTCCAGACCTGAGCTGATCCCCCTCTGCTGCTTGAACCCCGCTGAGCCCAGAGGAAGCAGGTTCTTATCAGGGAGGAGGACAGGAAGAGACAGAGAGTGGAGGAGGAAGAGAGAGTGGGGGTTTGTGGGCAGCATGGCACTCTGTGGATTCACCGTCACATCCATTCACTCTGTAAAGTCTGTTGTTTCTTCCCTCTCACAGCCACACCTGTGCAAGCGTTGCTTGAGTTAACTCGTGTAACGTGAACGTCACATCATGCATTTAAATTTTAAAAAAGCAGCAAGTAAACAACGCAATAAATCACTATCTCTCATACTTTCTTTTTAGGGCTCGGTGCCAAGAAGTTGTTAAGATAACATCTTTTTCATCAGTTCACTCAGCTACTGAGTTAAAGTTGACAATAACACTTGAATAATAAAATCTGAGATTTAACAATTATTGTATTTAAAGGTGTATATCGATCGTAAACGTTATAGTCTTTCATTGCTCAGCTCTGAGGTGAGGTGTGGTGATGTTTTAGTAGTTGGATTATATGAATTGTGGGATTCACCTTGATACATTTATGAAAGTACTCTGACTAAAACACTTTTAACAATAGTTAATTAATAATTACAACTATTCTGACTGTTAATTATTAGTCTGAGTCGCTTTAAGAAAGAAAAAAACAGGGGGGTCACGTATTCTTCCAATTTTAAAACAAACAGACTCATGTCATGTCAGTTTTTGAAACTGGAAATTCACCTTCGTCACATTCAAACAGACACTTATTGAACGACACCAGCTGTCAATCATACTCATACGTATGTGTCACATTTTATTTTATATTTTCCTCTAAACTGAGACTATTAACTCCTCAGGAAACTGTTTGATTCACATTCACAGGACAGTCATTAAAAAAGCAACGATATGTAGCTGTAATTCAGGGGCAAAGCAGCTGCCATTCTTATTTCTGAATTGAATAATAATTTTCCTGATCATTTTAATCACAGATTTGATGTTTCTGTTTTGTTTCTAGATGATGGTACCATGAGCGTGGTCTCCTGCAGCACTCTTCACCAGTAGCCGGGCAGAATGGCTTCTGCTCCTCCTTCCAGAGAGCACAACAGCAGCTCATTAGCTCTGCACTGGAGGTTAACGCCGACATAGATACTCACCACACAGGACTCTTGACTTCAGACTCTCAGGCTTTGGTTACACATCTGTGTAGAAACTGCCTCAAAAACACGATTCATGTTGAGGACGGCGGCAACACAGCAGCATAACACCATCTGGAGCGGGACCTTGGAGCAGGTTCTCGCTCTGATAAAGTGCTGTGCTGGCAGAGTTATGCCGTGCAGCTCTTCCACACTGAGACACAATCCTGGACTCTGAGCCATGTCTCTTCTCTCAGCCCTGAGCATCGTCTGTGGATTGATGCTCCATGTGGCATTCAGTGCACTCAACAGTCACTACTGTGTCCCGAGAAAGACTGTACCTTACCAGAGTAAGTCACTAATTCTCTCTGCAAGCATTTAATCCGGAGTTTAAAAAGTTTTTTTTTTTTTTTACCAAGGGGAATGTGTTTAGATGGCATTTAATCCTGGGTCAAACTCTGCTCGTTTTTTTGCTTTTCCATTAGGGATAGATAGTACCTGGCACCTGGTGGTTGTTTTGTTATCGTCCATGCGAGCTGAGCTGATACTATAGCCCCTTTTCCACCAGCACGGCACGCCTCGCCCCGGCACAGCAGTGATAGTACCTGGTCCCTGGTACTTTTTTAGTACCTGCTCTGTCAAGGTTCCAAGCGAGCTGAGCTGATACTATGCGTGACGTCGTCACGGGGAGAGTCATGAGCGCGATGTCCGACACAAGAATCAAACCAAATAATGCAAAAATAATGAAAAACAACTTCTCTATGAGTCACTAGTTTCTGTGTTTATGTATAAAATGACGTCACGCCTTTTTCACGCAGCCGTGGGTTAGGGTTTGGTCTGACACCCAACCAAGTAGAGTCGAGTTGAGTCAAGTAGTGCTATAACTGTATAATGCATAAGTGAATGCAAGTTTATTTACAGTATAAGTAAACTTTATTTATATAGTGCTTCAAAATAAAATAAAATAATAAGGACATAAAATACCAAATACAGAACATTAATAAAATACATAAAACAGACCCTTGTTTTGAAAGAATCAACACAATTTAAGCAGCAACAAAAAGGATCTGTTTGAAAGGTGGAACCAGGTTTTGATTGACAGTTTTGCAGAAACATCCATGATAGCGGAGCCTTTTCTGCCTCAGTCCTGTGTGGATTTTGTGAGGGAGGTCTTTAGACAAATAGTTGCTCGTTGTGTGTCATTTGCTCTGTGATATAACCCATTTTAAATAAAAAACACTGTTCTAGCATTTCAGTTTTACATAATTACCGCGTTTCCTTGTTCTCGTTGTTCGTTTCCAGAATTTATGTAAGAATTTATGTATAAATTACTGGGCCTGAAATAAGCTTCCCCTGTTTCAAAGACCAACAACTGCCACTGCATTCCACAGTCTGGAATGATCAGTCCCCTCTTCTTTTAAACTTAGTTTGGGGGATGACTAGTAGCCTCTGACCTGATGACCTAAAACAGCGACTGGGAGAATCAATGGAGGTGCAGCAGTTCAGCGATATGAGAAGGAGCTTGACCATTTAAGGCTCCAAAAGTAAGATCAAGCGTGTGGGTTAAAAGCCTATGAGCCTGCCGACTGCTCAGTCAAGCTCTTTCCTCACAGTGGGGAGGGAATATGTATAATCATTTCCAATTCTGCCTTTGAAACAAGAGATCTAAGTTTAGAGACGTTTCGTAAATGGACATTTTCTGATGAATTGTTTTGATTGATGCTCTAAGGACATTCACCCAGATTCCACTTATTCCTCTGCTTAATGTTTTTGATGAGATTTCTGGTGCAAATCTATTCATCTCCCGGCTGTTAACATAACTGCGAGCTATACATTTATTTAGTGAATGCAATTGAGTTCTATCTCGTTTTTTTTCCTGCACGTCTCAGATGTAAGGAGATGCGAAAAACACCACAGTGCAGCTCAATCAGTGGCAGTGGAATCATGTTACTCAACTTTTTTTGGGGGGTATACCCAGCCTAAAAGATCTTGGGTATACCTCATAATTTAAGTGTGAAGGACTGTTATAAGAGTGTTTCCACTAATGGGCTGCTCCAACTATTGCAGTTAACTGTATTTGAACATTTTAGCCATCACGTATGAATAGGCACTATACTTTGTTCTCATGAAATCCAAAAGGTCCAGTGTGTAAGAATCAGTAACCCCAAAATGTGTGTCTACTTTTGTCTGTACATTGATTTGTATGTTATCTCAATGAGCCAAAAGTCACAGCCACGGACGAGTATACATTTACATGCACACACCCATCAATGTGTGCCAATGAACCCTCCTAAATGTTACACACTGGACCTTTAAACAAATATGGAAGGAAATTGTGCTTATATGCGGTGTAGTGATGCACATGTTCTCCTGTTCTAGATGAGCTGAAGCTGTTCAGAGAAGATGGCATCTTCAACTACTCTACTATGTTGATGAGAGACGACCTCGGAGTGCTGCTGCTGGGGGCCAGAGAGGCCGTATATGCTCTGGACATCAACGACGTCTCCGTGAGAAAAGCTGCGGTAAGAAAATGTGACGAGAAATTCAAAGAAATACACAGTGTTAACTAATTTCACCATTCATCACTTAGTTGTTTGCTCTGTAAAATGGTGAAAATGTTCATTGGTGTTTCCCAAACTTCCAAATAATGGTATCCTCAAATATCTGAAATGTTTACCGCTCTTGGAGAAGCAAATAAACCAGAAAATATTTACAACCAAGAAGTAAAAATCAGAGAATTTGGATTTTATTTAAAGAAAGACACTGAAACTGATGAATTGATTATCAAACTAGGACTAGTGCAAAATATTCAGGAGGTTTTATTTGTGGGAATTAAATATACTATGTTGATGTATAAGTGTATAATCACTCTAAAAAAATAGTTTGGTGTTCTTAGCCTTAGGAAAGGCCTTTTATATCTACTTAAGGGAAGGGAGTGTGGGTTTTAAAAGGCTTCTGTAGTTCCTGGACAAACCTGAGTCGTCCACTTGTTTGGTTCTGCAGTTTCACCATTAGACGTCACTAATCTTTACACAATGGACTAATTGTTGCAGCCGTACAAAGATTAGATTGCAAACCATAGAAACAATTGCATTTATAAAAGATCACATTTAATTGTCCTATTTTTGATTGGTCTATGTTTGACGCCAACTTTAAAATTGCAGTACACAAATGTCAGAAACAGTTTCATTATGGTTCTCATCTTTGCGTTAGCGTATGGTAGTTGTCTGTTTGAGAGGCCGTGTGCATTTGCATGAGGAACTGTTCTGGTCAGTCTGTTAAACCATAGATAACAGTCACAAGTGAAAAGGCTGTGTTGCATCACTGTCCCTGCATGCTTTGACGTGACACTTTCTCCGTGTTGATGCAGGTGTATTGGCGAGTTACCGAGGAGAAACAAAGGGAGTGCACCTACAAGGGAAAACACGCTGAGGTTTGTGTAATGTCTCTGGAAACGCACTAACTTCTACTTCTCAGACAAACATACAGGGTTTTTAGGACCACTTTTGACTGATTTCACTTTACTCCCCCCATGCATTTGTAAATCATTTCTATGGGAGTGTCTTTCTTTGTTGTTCTCCCCTCTTTGAAGTTCTTAGCTTCAAACTGAGAGCCCAAATAAAGGCACGAGAGGAAGCCTTGACCCTTTGGTCACCAGCTCAATTGCAGGCATCCTGACCAGTCTCTATATGTATGTGGCATGTTTGTGTTTTTGTGGCTGAACTAACAAAGCTCTGACCTTGGCGTTCTCTGGGCTGGATCTTGTTGCAGGTGGAATGTCGAAACTACATTCGAACCCTGCACAGAGTGAATGGCACCACCATGTATGTGTGTGGCACAAACGCTTTTAGCCCCACCTGTGATTATATGGTAAGTATAGAACATGAGGTTAGTTTATAGGGTTTAGCTGCCTGAGTGGAGGCTTGTGCTCTCTGAGAGCTTCCTCTAGTTAGCACATGCTTCCTGACATAAATATCTGCCCTTATTTTTTTACTCTGATGAACATTTAGATCCACGTCTTTTTGTCTGTTGACCAGATAAGTCAACACACTTTGTCTTGAACGCCTGTCTTTTCATAACACCAGTGTTTGAACATTTATTGTCTTTGAAGCGTCTCATTGTTCGACAACACGCGGTAGCTCATGAACACGGTTTACTTTGGCAGAGATATCAAGTCTCAAGAGAACCAAACGTCAACATGGAAAGGGATGTGAGCAAGTGATGAACCGCAACAAAAATTATGATCATTACTAGTTATAATAATGAATAATAATAATAATAATAATAACGATGTGTCTACAAAGTGAAAAATTCATCCAGAAAATAATAAGTAATATCACAATTCTGATAAGATCCGAGTGGAATCTGAGCACTTAGTCTTCACCCGGTTCAGTTTTCATTCCTCCCTCCCTCCCTCTCTCTTCCTTTGTTTTCGACAGACATTTGTCGGTGGACAGCTGAGGCTGCAGGGAAAGCCAGAGGAGGGAAAGGGGAAGTGTCCTTTTGATCCCTTCCAGAGATACTCCTCCCTCATGGTCGGTAAGTCAGAGAGAGTCAATGCTCAAAGTGCACCAACAGAAAAGTGGACCTTAGAAAGACCGTGGGCACAGGCCATAATGTAACCTAAAATCTTTGTTGATGCTGCTACCTGCTCATTCAACACTTGTGCCAAATGAGTCATCTGTTGGCATATGAATGATATATTGTTACTACTTGTTATGAATAATTGATTTCCAGGATTTTTCTCCTCCTCCCTTGTTCCTGTCCAACAGGAAATGACCTGTATTCTGCTACTTCCATCAATTTCTTGGGCTCTGAGCCTGTTGTTCTGCGCAGCTCAAACTTGGCTCTCCGCACTGAGTTTAAGAGCTCCTGGCTCAGTGGTGAGTTCCTTCACAGCAAAAAACAAACGGATCAGATTTACACAGAGATATGCATAGTTTTGCAGCATCACAATGCAGTTAATGATACATCATAAGTCAGTATTAGACGTTTCTTCATTTGCTTCATGTACTTTGTCATGTTTTATGGTTTTAGAGCCAAACTTTGTCTACATGGACTTCATGGGTGAGAGTTTTGACAGCTCCGATGGGGACGATGATAAGGTTTACCTGTTCTTCAGCGAGAACGCCATGGAGTACGATTTCTACAGCAAAGTTGCTGTGTCTCGAGTGGCCCGAGTCTGCAAGGTATTAAAAACATACAGAATAAAAACTGCTCCCTTTGAACAGATTTCACTTTAGCATGACTCTTGAACTAAGTTTTAGCAGTGTGAGTCTCTGATTGTGTTATTAAAGGGATCATTTGGGTGTTTTTTAGTTTTTTTTCGAGGTAGTGATGTTTACATTGCCTTAGACATTTATATTTCTGTGTAGCTTCGATTTAAACTGGACTTATAAAATGATATGTTAACATGTTAGAACTACGATGAAGACTTTTTATTTTATTTTTCGAGAATAAGGTCATAATATTTTGAGAATAATGTCATAATTATTATTCAAGTGAAATCTCAGATGATCAGCTGCAACCTGCGATAAGATGAGGAACGCCCAAACCAAGTTATATTTTGGTTTGGGCTTCACAGATAAGGGAACACTTACAACTTATTCCCTTACTTGGAAACAGAAAGTGTACTAAAAACATTTCTCAAAGTCCAAATAACACACCTTTGGTCTGATTTTGAGATAAATCAAATCTGTGCATAAAGCAGGTGCAGGTCTTATTTTATGTGAAGTGGCTAAAATGGTTTGTCCTTCTCTTCCCTCTGGCAGCCAAGTTTTTTTCCTCATGACACAGTCAGTTCTGACCTACCTACCCACTCATCATACTTACACAGTGCAATGACAGGGGTTAAGTGTTATTTGAAGGTACAATATGTTGCGTAGTGTTGCTTTAAGAGTGCTGTGCCCCTGTGTTTAGGGGGATATGGGTGGCCAGCGGACGCTGCAGAGGAAGTGGACGTCGTTTCTGAAAGCTCGTCTGGATTGTTCCCTCCCTGAACCCAGCCTGCCCCCCGTTGTCCAGGATGTCTTCCTGCTGAAGCATGAAGACTGGAGGAAGAGTGTCTTCTACGCTGTCTTCACCCCGCAGTCGTGAGTGCTTACATTCAAATCCTGGGTGTTGACATACAGAGTATTCACATATTATGCACATATTATATTCAGTTTTGGCCAAGATACCCTCCTAACTGTTACACACTGGGCTTTTATTTATGTTCCATAAACATTTATTCTCCTGACACTTGAAATAACAACATCTCATTGTGTTTGCTCTGATGTTTCTAGGAGCTTGTCTCAAGTATCTGCAGTGTGTGCGTACAGCGTGTCCGCGATCAGAGAGATTTTCAACGAGGGAAAGTTCAAGACGCCCGTTGCTGTGGAAACATCCCATGTGAAGTGGGTGATGTACACTGGAGAAGTGCCAGTCCCCAGACCAGGAGCAGTGAGTGTCACATATTCCATGTAATGACACAGGATATTGAAGCATACGAGGCAGATCACAGTTACAGACCGAGGCTTTTTTGTGTTGCAGTGCATCAATGATGTGGCGCGCAAAATGGGGATGAATCGCTCTCTAGACCTTCCTGACAAAACCCTCCAGTTCATCAGAGATCGCCCCCTAATGGACGAAGCTGTTCGTCCTCTGACAGGAGGACCACTGCTGATCAAGAGAGGGGCTCTGCTGACTCGCATCGTAGTGGACAGCACGCTGGCGCTGGACGGACAGATATATGCCGTCATGTTCATCGGCACTGGTAAACTACAAAATGTCCTACATGGAAATAGTGCACAATGCAGTTTTACCAAGATAAAGTAGAATAAAACAGACCGTCCTCAGCTCAGTTCTCTGTGTGAATATTCTAGTTGATTTAACTTAAAGTTAATGAAAATTTTAGTAGTAAAACATATAATTTTCCAAGGTCAAAGTCAGTTAAGTACCAGTTAATTACAATCAGCTATATTTAGGTGTTTTTTTCATTAAAAAGCTCATCAGTCATCACAAAGAATGTAATCACGTTCAGGGCTTTAAAGTGGGAACTTAAAGAAATAAAATAAACAATCCACTATAGTTGAATTCATTCAAGCAATAACACAAAGTTTTTCCCGGCCCAGTTGTAGACCACACACCACTAACTGCTAGACGTATCCTCTCATAACTGGACTGCTCTGTAGCAGCAGGAGAACTAGAGCCGGAGACGTGTCTGTGTGAGATGTGTTTATAACAGCAGGAAAGTGTCTGGAAGTTCCAGGTGAAGGGTGAAATCTGGGTCCTGCCTGCAGGAAACTGGACACTGGCTCTCACTTTCTCACCATGTGTTATCCAGACCGTTTCCTGTCGTGTTCTCACATTAGACATTTTTACAGAGATTTGATTTGGGTGCTGGCACGAGAAGTTACGGAACATAAACTTTTTTCAAAACTAATAATAATAAAAAGCTTTTCAGTCATTTTTTGAATTTTGGGTTGCAGCGGGCCATTTCTGGTGGTGCACTGGTCCCCATGGTCACAGAAAAATAACTAAATCATGAAATATCTAATGAGTATATGAGATAAATAGTGAATAATTATATAAATGATGAATATTGTTTGCACATTATCCGTTAATGTACGTTTTAAGCATTTCTCGTTGGACAGCTTTGTGTAATTTGCTCTTTAACCGAGTTTGAAATGTTGTTTATTTACAGACAACGGTTACATACAGAAGGCCGTTAACTACGATGGAAAAATGTTCATAATTGAGGAGCTCCAACTTCACGAAAACCCCGAGCCTATCAACATCCTGCAACTCTCCTCGACAAAGGTAATTTCAAAACAAGTTCAACAGAGTGTAAGCATTTTTGACATCTAACGGTGAGACTGACGAGGGCAGCAAACAGTGGACCCTTCCGCTCACCCCTCTGTCACATACCAGAAAAAATATTCACCTCACTACATGAACGGTGAGTTGGTTTAAAGACAGTCTCTATAAAACAAGGCTCATGCTTAAAGTACACACTGAATAAAAGGCTTATTCTAAGTCTACAAAGTGCAAAATTTTTTTATTTTAAAGCAATTTTACATTTATACAAACTGGGTTACATATTCAATGTCTGCCACTAAACACTCCTACATGTTACACACTGGACCGTAAAGTTTTTACTGCTGTTTTTCATAGAAAACCTGTAATAAGCCTAAATCTAAATTGATATCCCAATCTGAATATGTCATCACTTAATTGACACTCACTATAATGATGTGTGTGTGTGTGTGTGTGTGTGCACATAGGGTCAGCTGTATGCAGGCTCAGAGTCTGGTGCTGTCCAGATGCCAGTGAGTAACTGCAGCCGCTACGACACGTGTGTGGACTGCGTCCTGGCCAGAGATCCGTACTGTGCCTGGGACTTTTCAAGTGAGCGCTGCTCCTCTGTCCAAAGCCTAACCCGCTCCTCAAACAATGCAACGCAGAGTCTGAAGGAAGGAGACGTCTCACGCTGTCCTCAGCCAGGTGCTGCACTCACTTACAGCGCATTGTGTGCATTAATCATTCATACACATTTTCTTGCATGAATTAAAACACTTACTAAGGTGGGCCGGTGCTGTCTGGTATGCAGTTACTGACACTTCTTAATTTTTACATTTTCAAGGGTGCATTATGTGACGTTGTGACGTGACGTTGTGACGTGACGTTGTGACGTGACGTTGTGACGTTCGTGCGATAGTTTACTGTTTCTAGTGTCTAGAGTTTTTATTTTGACACATGTCCTGGAGGAACAGCGTAATAACCGTAACCTAATAAAATGGAGTGTGTGCTTGAAGTTGAAATAATTGTTGCAATTATTAAGGATAATCTTAATATATAAGGTGGCCAAAAGGTGGAACAAATCTTAAGTTATTTTAATATGGATTACACATTTAAATACAGTACATAGATGATGTTGTGTTGATGTTGTGAACATCTTCTGGTATTTCTTATTTACTGAAAATGTTCATAATTTAGTGTTTAAGATATACACACCTTGTGTATGGATAAGGGGAATTCTGACATTTATATTTTCCCACCTCACACACAGGCACTCGCTGGAAAGGTATACGTATATGAATACATACATTCTTAGAATTCTTTTCACTTTAAAAAAACAATATATTTTTTTTAGATCAGATAGTATTGTGCTATAAACAATGGAAATTATGTTTTCTAATTGTAGAAATACAATCAATCAAATTCAAAACACATACTTAATTAGGTACACCTGTTCAACTGCTTATTAGGGCGACTTACTGAAGTTTATACTGAGCATCAGAATGAGGACCATTTATGATTTAAGAGTATTTCAGAAACTGTTCATCTACTTCTCCATCTAGTTGGTGACCTATTCAGTCAGATAGCTATTTGTTTTTAAAGACACACATTTGCAATTTTAAGAATTCAAGCCTTGAAAACACCAGAACAGACACTGCATCACTTTCAACTGGGTGTCTTTCTTTCTTTAATTAGAATACAGTGATACTAGAGCTGAGTAATAATTCATTAAAATTGTATACTCATGTCTCTGTTGTGTTTTTTTTATAGATCCAGTAGCAGCTGTAAAATTGACCCTTGTTCCAGAGAACAACATCCATCTGCCTTGCCAACTCCACTCCAACTTGGCCCAGGTCCTGTGGCATTTCTCTGAGCAAACGCTTCACTCCAATCACAAATACTACATCCACAGTGGAGGACTGCTCATCATGAGTGCTACCGAGTCAGACGCTGGTCTTTACACCTGCGATTCAGTAGAGCAGATAAACGGCAGGACATACAACCGAACTGCGGCGGTTTATCGTTTACAGCTCCACTCTGACCCAGAGGTGGGGGGCAGCACCACTCCTGGCAATGAGGTGACAAATTCCTTTGACTCTGCTAACACAGCTACACCAGAGCCGGGGCCAGACGACACCGGCGAGGACCCGCCGACCCCGGAGAATCTAAACGACACCGGCAGGGTAACGCGTTTGGAGGTGGCCGTGGCTCTGCTGTCGCTGCTCTGCCTGTCTCTGATGGGGGTCATGCTCTACATCTGGCTCCGGGGACGCTGGAAATGCTGCAAGTTTGCGCCCGGGCTGCAGAACGTGAGCGAGAGAGAGAACGGGAAGCAGCAGTCGTGTGAATACATGCACATACACAACAGGAGTTCAGACATTAAGATGCTGGGGCCTGAATCTGTGAGACCATGCGCCGCCAATAATAATCACCACACTGCTGTTGACTTCAAAGGGAACGGAGAGCACCACTTCACACCTACGGCCAACATTTCAAGTCTGGATGGTCTTGGATACATAAATGATGAGTCAGAGATTTGACTCTGCTGATGTATAGAAGTCTGAGACCAACACCAGTGCACTAATTATCTAACTATATGTGAGCATCTAACAAGTCACTGTTCTCAGGAATGATTTTCACTTTGAAAATTCTGTTCATTGGTGTCCTGTTTCTCCCTGCACCGTCTTTAATTTTTTACCCGGCAGCTGATGAACTTTCTCCTGGAGAAATTTCCTCTCCAGGAAATAGTTGAAAAGACTTTTTAAATATATGTATTTTTTCATACAATGACAAATTGTGAATATACTTTGTGTAATATATCGTGTACAGCCAAGACTTTTTTTTTTAAATACCTCTATTTATTTGGAGCAAAGACAATTTTATTTTAGCTTTAAAACCCTTGTAAACTGAAGCTCTTCCTCAACAGCAATTGAACAAGTAGCAACAAAGGCTTTGACCTCTTACTTTTCTCATTTCATTTTATGGACACTGCTGTTTACCTTAGACAACATTCATCAGAGAGCATACCATCATCTTTGGCTGTGTTAATGATTAATCCACACTCTGAATTGCCCTTTCATTGCTTTGTGGCTGACAAAAAAAGAAAAGAAAGAGAGCTACAGATGCACCTTTGTACTGTATGTCAGCGTTAAAGCGAAACTCAGAAGGTAATACAGAGTGAACTTTATACCTCCATAACCAAAAGAAATAATAGTGTCCTCTCACACCAGTGAATGCTGCATCATTAAGAGAGCAGTAGTGTAAACAATGGTTACTTGTTAGGCACATGCTATTATATACACTGTCAAATAAGAACAGGTGACAAACTCTTTGTTCATAATAATAATCCATATAAAATAACATTTCTCTTATGTAGCAGATAAATTTGAATGCGACAAAAAACAGATACTCCACAGGGAACACACACACACACACACACACACACACACACACACACACACACACACACACACACACACTCTGACTCCAGAGTTTTTTCATCCCTGTTTTTTTGGTCAAAAAGACCTCTGTTCTGTTTTTTACACAACACTCTAACAGGCACTGAAGATATGAGCGAGTTGTCATGATCTGAATTCAAGGTATACTGTATATTTCTCTTATCAGGTTACAGATTAATAAAAGATTGCCAATGCAGTGGTGTACATTTAAATGCTTCCATGCTTCCCACAGGTGTATTCACACTGGAGAAAAAAAGAATGCCAATGTGGACTGTTTTTAAGTTCGAGACATCACCGCCTCAGATATTTTATCAGACCCCCCCCCCCCTTTTTTTTTACTAGCATCACAACTCATCTCCTCAGATGTCATGAATTCTCATTGTTGAGAGTTTTTTGGGAGTCCCCCAAATTCCTCACCAAGTTCCGTCTAAAGTTTTTGAATAAATCAACGTGAGAACATCATCTCTCAGCCAGGCTTAAAAACTACATATTCTACAGGGATCCAAGGAAAAACAACTGGGCCGCTAAGTGGATCACAGTGGTTGCAGCACTGCATTTATTTGCCGTTTTAAAACTATGAAAGGGTGCATAGAGGCCCAATGTCACACCAATGGACATACTTTTTAAGTAAAAAGCATTGTAATCGTTGGGTATATTTTTACCTATTAAATTAATTGACAGATTTGTTGCACTGATATTTTTAAAACTCACTTTTAATCTTAAAAACACAGCTTCACAGTTTTATAAGGGACAATGGAGTCTCTTTAATTCCTACTCTGCACCTGAACCTCTGTTCTTCTACTCTGTTAGTCCAATGAGTACATAATTTAGTGACTTAGTTACAGAGAGATCCAAACCACCAGAATTAGATAGATTAGATAGAAAAAATATATTTTGTTCTATAATCTGTATCTTCTTATACATTACAAACTCATTAACATTAGATAGATATTCAGCCATTTAAAATGTCTTAAACGCCCCATTGGAACAGAGACACGCCACGTGAGCAAGAGTATTTATTGAAATGTCTCAATATTTAAAGGTTATATTCACATCCGTTCTATTTTGTCACTTATTAAATAACGGAGAGAGAAAAACAAAACACTTAATTTGGCAGTTGGCCGTGAAGAACACTTTGTAACAAGTAAAATTAATCAAACTATTAAGAAAAAGGCACCTTTTTCCTTCCAGTCAGTGCTCATGCTTCATAAGGGCTTCAGTGTAATAACTGAAGCAAAAACAAAAATGAGAAGCATTAGAATCTGCATTCAAAGCCACATTCATTGGTTTTTAGCAGATTTGTCCACTCTGAAATGATTTGGACGTGAGAGAAAGTTGGCCTGTGATTAATGTCAGGCCTTAATGAAACAGACCTTCTTCACTCGCATGCAAGATTCCACCTCACTGCTGATCTGGATATTGTTACCCTTTAAAGTCCAGTGTGTAAACTTTAGGTGGTTTTATTTCCATTTGGCAGACATTAAAGATAAAATGATACTTAAAGTGTACAATCACCCGATTGTATGAACACACATCAACATGTCAGCGATGAGAGTGACCTTAGTTTTCCTGTGTCAAATACAAGGGAGAGAGACAAGTGATTTGGCACAGGAGGACTATGCGTCGCATGTTGCTACACACACAAGTCCAGTTTAACAAAAAATAATAACAATAATAACTTGTTAAGGCGGCATTCAAGTTATCTTCACATGCAAAGACTGCACATTAGTAAGGTGCATTCATTTCAAGAAGTCACAGCTAACAGCAGGCAAACACTGAGATTATCAAGCACAAGGAATAAAAACTTAACTGAGGTTCTGCCAGAATGCAAATGTCCATAAGGCACACATCTAATACACACTGCCATGCTGGTTTTGAATTTCCAGCATAAAAGTAAAAAAAAAACAACCATGTCTCATTTCAATAAACAGCATGTACAAAGTAAAATGAAATGGCACATTTAGAAAATAACCTTCTAGAAGAGAAGTAAAGCTTTTCCTGTATAGCAATATTGTCCTCTGACTCAAAAACTGTGTAGGCATCATACAGCATATGCATTTTATCCAGTAAAGGTGAAATCATATGGTGCTTTCAACTACACCATAGAAATGACCTGCTCTCTGTCTCCATCTACTGGCCATGCTTGGCTATCACCAGTGACTGTTGTCGGGATAGCTCGGCACTGCAGCAGGGTACTGAGGTAAGGTCGGCCCTTGGGCCGTCTGAGTGACAGCATCGAACCCTGCCTCCCTCACCGACGCGTTCTTCCACACTCCGCTGCTCCACTCTTCCTGAGCACGCTGCATACTGCCGCCACCGCCACGGTACAGTCTGTGCACCTGGCAAAAAGTCCACAAAATAATGTCTCAGTGTCTATTCTGAACACAGACCTTACAGTTGCAAGACTAACTCCCATTTTGAAGTCATCACGTTTACGAGTTGACCTGCACCATGTCAGCTTTTACAACCAGACATCTAACCAGGCACCTAACTGATCCATGGTTCTCTTATTGTGATACGTGACCTTCCTCTGGTGTTCCACCATATATACCAGGGAATGTGATTGGAGTGGAGCTGAGGAATTTTGTGCATAGAACAAATAACAAAATAATTAAATAATAATAATAGTAATAATTAGAGTCACCGTAGCTCTCGCCCCATCTTTATCTAATGTCACTATACCAGTGTGTGGAGTATATGTGAGGAAGAGGAGGATGATTTGAGACAGTGCTGAAACGAGTAATCGATTACTAAATTAATCATCAACTATCTTGATTATCTATTATTTGATTTGAGTGTTTCCCAAAGAATTAAAATCGGTTTCTGTGATTTTTCAGCTTCTTTAATGTGAATATTTTCTGGTTTCTTTGCTCCATAAATCATTAAAACTGAATCATTTTGGTCTGTGGACAAAACAAGACATTTGAGAGCATCGTCATTTCCAGGTTTGATAAACACTGATCAATATTTTTCAGCATTTTCTGACATTTTCTGGACCAAATGATTACTTGATTCATCAAGAAAATAATCGACAGATTAATCGATTATGAAAATAATTATAAGTTGCGGCTCTAATAAGCAAGCAAATTACCTCATCGGGAGCCTCCTGTGGAAAAGTCTGTAGCTGATTAATCTATCGATTATTTTTCCGATTAATCGTCTTATCGTAGATAAAATGTTGATTGGTGTTCGTCAAACTTGGAAATAATGATGTTCTCAAATGTCTTGTTTTGTCCACAAACCAAAATGTTTAACTTTTAATGATTTCTTCGTTTTCCAGAGCTAAGAAATGATGAAAATATTCACATTTAAGAAGCTTAAACAATCACAAATCTTGTTCTAAAAGACTTTGAACCAATTAATTGATTATAAAAATAGTTGTCGATTAATTTAGTAATCTATTAATAATCGATTAATTGTTTCAGCTCTAATGAATATTATTTACAAAATTGACATCATGTCTTCATATTGAGGACCAGAAACCTGTGACTGATACTAGTAACTCGTGTCAACCAGAGGTTTCACTTCTCAAACCATTCATTCAAAGAGTCTATGGTTCTTAAGTGTCCGTGTAAACACTAGGGGCAAAAAAACAAACTATATTTACGTGTGTGTGTGCGTGTTTTAGTACAGTTATGTGTTTACTCACCTTAATAAGCACCAGTCCCATTAAAACAGTCACCAGAGTGAAGAGCAGAGCTGTGATGAGCATCACTATGGCGGAGCCCACATTATAGCTGAAAAACGACACTGTGGCAATCCAGCCGCTTTGATGAGTGAGATGGAGTAATAGGGGTTAGTACACGCGGCAACATGGGTTTAATACAAATACAATTTAAGCCATTAAGAAGTGAGGGAACAACATACAGCATGGATGATCCGTGTAAACCCGGATTACTGTATTATGACAACCTGTCCTTTAAAGATATAATATGTAACATTTCTGCATTAAAATATCTGAAAACTATGAGACTGAGGCATGAGTAGGTTCTCAGTCATAGTTTAATTTGACTAAACCAAGTGCAGATGCCTTTGCTACACCCTGAAGAGATGAGACTAATTTTATATACATTATTCTAGAGGAGTTAATATGTTCAGAAAAAACTCCTTTAAATCTATAGAAGTCACCTTTTAATAACATCATCGGAGCTGAAGAGCTGCTGCTATGTATCACAAAGGGTTATAAACCGGCCATAAATAACATATTTTTAAATGCTCCTCTGCACAACTCTTTAGTATGAAGGCATACATCCATTATTTGGAACGGAAACGTGACAGTGCTTTTACTTTGAAAGGTGTGAGACATGCTGTGTTTGTGAAAATGCAACAGATAAAAGCACTGACGAGCTGTTAAGCTGGGGACACACTACACAACTTTCACAGTCGACTTGGGAATACACACCGACTGACTGGTTTGAGCAGACTTCCTTAACAGTATAAAGGGTAAACAAACACCATCGTTGTTTTGATATTCCCACTGCTTCCTGTCGTCTTCTGACGCCATTTCCTGTGTCCAACCTACTCTCTTTCATTGGCGGTTGGCAGCATGTGTAATCAGTACACACTAGCCCGACTGCGTCCAGTGTGGGCTCAAAAAAATCCAACATTTTTGATTTGACTGCGACTGAAGTCGGGTCAGGTCTGTTATGCCTCACACACACTAATAGATTTCTGTGCCAACTAGTCATGCCGACTGACCTCAAATAGTGCTGACTGGTGCGGACTCTGCCCAAATGTGAATCGTGCAGTGTGTCCCCAGCTTTAGGCAGAGCTGAGATTCACCCCCCCCCCCCCCCCCCATGACGTATTGACTTCATGGGTTTATTTTGAGGTTAAAAAACAAAGTTGTGAACATGTATCTGATGGAAAACAACCCACACATCTAAAAGTGACGTGCTTTGTGGTTAAAAAAAGAAAAAACAACTCACCATGTTCCCCAGCCAATTATGCCTATAGTCTGAATGAGGGCCACGATACACTGAACGAAGAAGATGAAGAAGAAGGCCATGAAGTTGAATGAGCTATCTGCCCTATGAACAACATCAAAAAAAAGAGAGAGAATACAAAACATGATGCATTTTTTTAAGCCATACTATATCCTCTATACTATTACAAAATAGTACATAACACATGACACATTTAAAGCAAACAAACAAAAAAATCCTTGAAAACTGTTATTGGCCAATGCCGAATTCCAACCAGAACAGAAAAGAAATCAAATATAACATGACTGTTTTATGCCATTAACATCTATACCACACCATTTTCCTGTTTCACACCTTTTACTTTGAGGTCAAGCAGTAATCTGTTACCCACTTTTTGCTGTGATTCTCATGGGTACACTTAACTGTCAGTCTGCCTTAAATGTTCATCAACTCAAATCAGTTACAAATTTCAAATGTTCTCATGATGTTAATGCAATTAAAAACAGTGGCTGCTAGCCACCTCACAGACCTTGCATCCAAGCATAAACGCCAAACTCACGACTGTTCACTGTCCTGGCTCCCAAATGGTGAAACGAGCTCCCCATCATTACATTACATCACATCACATTACATTACATTACATTACATTACATTACATGTCATTTAGCAGACGCTTTTATCCAAAGCGACTTACAATACGTGCATTTCAACATTTGGGTACAAACAAGAGCTAGAAATAAGTAAGTGCTTCAAGTGTGCCAAACTAGTCATAAGTGTGACGTACAAATGAGTGCTTTTTCTTTGTTTTGTTTTGTGTAGTCGTCTTAGTCGAGGTAGAGTCAAAAGAGATGTGTTTTTAGTCGGCGGGAGAAGATGTGAAGGCTTTCTGCTGTCCGGATATCGATGGGGAGCTCGTTCCACCATTTGGGAGCCAGGACAGCGAGCAGTCGTGAGTTTGGCGAATACCTCTGCGATCCTCTCAGTGAGGGGACAGCAAGCCGGGTTTCCAATGCAGAGTGGAGTGGGCGGGCTGGGGTGTGGGTTTTGATCATGTCCTGGATGTAGGCTGGACTGGATACGTTTGTAGCATGGAACGCAAGCACTAGAGTCTTAAAGCGGATGCGAGCAGCTACACGAAGTGAAGGGAGTGGAGGAACGGTGTAGTGTGAGAGAATCACCATCCACATCTTCCGCCACTGACTAAAAACACATCTCTTTCAAATCTACCTCGACTAAGACGACAACGACGACACAAAAAAAAACCACTTACTTGTACATAGCACTTTATAGTTTGACTTACTTGAAGCACTTACTTAATTCTAGCTCTTGTTTGTACCCAAATGTTGAAATGCTCTTGTAAGTTGTGCACTTGCAATTTTAAGTCGCTTTGGATAAAATCGTCTGCTAAATGACATTTAAGTCAAGGATTAGGTGCAAATACTGCAAAGACTAGGGTAAATGAATACTTTTTTAACTGGTATGGACTCTGAACCTGACAGTTCACAAGGAGCTGTACATAACAATCCTTTGTCTTTCAGCTCTAACATCAAACATGGTGTTTAACTGGGATTCATACTTGGTCCACTTTTGTCCATCACTGGATGTGCAACAGCTCTCTAAATTGGAATATCCACAGAGTGGGGGTCAATTTTCATGTCTTTTTCCACAAAACATTTCAAATCCACAGGGACATACATTTGTGAATGGACAGTTTTGGTTGCACATACTGTACGAGCATGCGTTTACATCTTGTGACTAATGGAAACTTTATATCTGTAAAATTGGAAACTCAAACATGGCTCTTGTTCATGACAGTAACCACATGATGACTAACCTGAAGGCTTTGTAGAGTGGTCTGAACCAACAGGTGTAACTACAGGGACTGAAGAGGACAAGCCAGAGCAAGGAGAAGCCAAAGTTTATAGCATTTCCACCCCCAGCCATCCAAGCAATACATCCCACCACATTTAGGCAGAGCGTTCCTGAATACACTGCAGAGGAGAATGAGCAGATTTGGAGACAAGGAGATAATTGTAACTCAATACCATCACAAACAGAAAATGTTGGTTCTTATGGATGTTTGCATGAAAAACCACATACTCAACCAGAGGAAGTAGACTCTGCGCACCAACTGCTGGTGTGACTGGGGAATTTCCTCTTCGATGTTCTGATAAAAGCATGATTTAATTCTCAGGAACTGAGGCAGTGGAGGAAAGTTGTTAACACGCGCTGAAAGAGGAGGAAATGTGTTGTGATAAATCAACAGTCTTGATATTTTGAACAGGAATATTTCACAGCATGATAGATAGATAGATAGATTTAAAGTGACAAACCTGCCATTTTGAAATCCCACTGATAAAATCGTCCCCTGGTAAATATAAATGCATATACACACGTCCATATCAGTCATACAGGCAAGAAAACTGTGATAAGTGCTAACTACAAATAAGACCTTTTTTTATTGTGGCTTAATTCACTATTTTACTTTTTAAGTAACATGGTCTTTCAACCTTAAATCTCTTCAAGTAGAAAGTCATGACCTGTACCAATACGCTTGAATAGAGCTTGTGTGCACGTTACAACTTTTGGTCAAACTACAAAACATTTTAACGACACATGTGAGGTTAACACACGTTAACTTTGTGTGTGACAGTAGCTAAAACATGATGTTAGGCAGCTCAGTAGCAGCACAGAATAGCTGTCTCTCCTTTTTTCTTTTTTTTAAGAAACATTTTATCGTAATATGAGGTTGACAACAACAGAAAGGCCCGTAACGCCTGACGAGTCTACGTAAAAACACAATGTAGATTAATCACATTTACCGGAATAACGTTTATCTCCTCGCGTTGCCGTCGACAATTGCAGAGGGAATGCGCTTTTCATCAACACCCATCAACCCGCTACACGCATGCGCGGAGACGTCGCTCTTGTAGTTCCACGCTGTAAACACTCAACAGGCTCACGGAGCAGAAGGACTACAAGTCCCAGGGTTCTCCTGAGCGGTAAATGGAAGACGCGTGATTGTACATGATGAATCCCACCCACGCATTGGACAGTTTTTCTTTCCCATCTAGATCGATAGATCTGTATTGTCTGTCCCTATCACAAAATTAATTTGAGACTTTCAGGTGCATGGATGTGAATGGTCTGAAAGTAAACGTAACATCCACAACTTCAAATATGCAATGAGACGTTGTTTTGAAACTGGAAATTCTGCCTAAGAATGTTATGACGCCTTAAATTCCTTCTTTTTTATTGTTATTATCTTAATGTGGATCTACGTACTGCATGGCCTGTGGATCTACGTAGTGCCATACCTAACAAAACTAATTTGGCGACAAAACGTACAATTGTTTCGTTTAGCTAAAGCGATCAGGCTTTCTCGCTTAATTCCCATTCATGTTTAGTTCAACTTCATGAAAATGTTTCCCAAGTGCCCCACAACATGGCAACCATGACTTCAGAGGGTCAGATAGCGCGACCAATCAGAAAGGCCGTAACATCTGACAGAAGGCGTGTCCTGGGAGACAAATCTCGGTTTACTACACAGAATGTCCTAGACAGGCTGGGTAGAGTGTTTATAAAAACAGGTGACACGACCACCCAAGGAACGTATCACATTCACGTTAGTTTTGTGAGCGAACACTAAAGTACCCCAGCACACTCGAACCTCTAGTTTGATTTAAAATAAATCTTAAATCCATTTAGTACGCGGAGCACCGAGCACAGGGCCGCGCGGATGAACAAATCAAACGTCTGTTGCGGAACTCAGTGCCTTGACGTTGACCAATCAGCGAAGG
>NC_081142.1:3583416-3610916 GCF_958295425.1 Solea solea | reverse complement strand
CGGGACCAACCAACCCAAGGCAGACGGACTCACCCAGGTGAGTCTATAAAGAGTGATTTTCTTTTTAAACCAATCAACACACTCCTTTTACCCCTAATATCTGTAACTTCAATTTGTGTTTGTTAATTGTGGATTTTTCAACAATTTAAGATGGACTTAACTATAAAATGAAAATAATTCTCCCATGTTTACTATGTCAGTGACTGTATAACAGTGGAGGGACCTAAATCAGAAGGAGTGCCGGACCGTCAACGTTATGGACCCATGAAGCTTTTGCAGTTCCGTGAAAACTACCGCCCAGCGTACTGGGGCACCTGGAGTAAGACGAGTTCACATATCTCACCTCGATGCCCCCTCAAGCAGGACAAGGTAATTAAAAACAAACAAACAAATGCAATGTAGTGATTTAATTCTTATCACACAAATTTAAATTTGATTTAATAATCGCATATACAAGAATGTTTTTGTGTAGCTTTGACACCAACAATTCTGCTCTGACACCATAGGATGTGTTGGACTATGATGTGGACAGTGATGAAGAATGGGAGGAGGAGGAACCAGGAGAGTCCCTGTCGCATAGTGAAGGGGTACGTTTCATTAGAGGACAAAAAATTAGGAACATATTTGTCAAATGAAATTTTTTACTGCTACACTGCTGCCCAAAACCTTTGGAATTTTTCTTATTAAAGAGTTATATGGTTTACAACACCCAGGTTTCCCTGTATTTGGCATCATTGTCAACAATATCACACCAGTTGAGAATGGGCTTATGGAAATGTGCAACAAACAACTAATATTTATCACAAAGTAGTTGTTCTTTTAAAAAAACTTTGAACTGTTGATCATTTTCAGGAAGATGAGGAGGAAGGAGGTGAGGATGACGATGAAGATGACGATGGCTTCTTTGTTCCTCATGGTTACCTTTCAGATGATGAGGGGGCTCTAGATGAGGAGGTGACATTTGAATTTGTCTCCTTAATGTGGCAGATGGATGATTGGATTTTTGTAATTTTGTATCAAAAGTCTTTCATTCTGCATACCTGTTAACGCACATGCAACCTTTCTAGGAGGGTGGTGACCTGGAGAAGCAGAAGCTGCGACAGAAAATGAAAGCCAGGGAGTGGGATGAGCTGATGTCCACCAAGAAGAAGATGATGAAGGTGCTGGTGCCCGTGGTCAGGGGCTGCATCTGGGAAGGAGAAGGACCTGTTTTGGAAGTCTTTCAGTCTCATGCTGCGTGTCTGGTCGAGCCTTTACCAAAGGCAGACAACAGCCTCAGTCCAGAGGAAATGTCTAAGAAGTGCGAGAGAGAAGCACAATGTAAGTATCACAGTTTTCTAAAATACATGGATTAATGTTGACAATCCAGATTGGGGACCAAGTTGGTGATCAACCTAAAGACATGCTGCATAGGCCACTGGGCTGTTTGTAAGCTGTGGGACTGTAGTTTTTGTGGTTTGCCAGTAGGGCTGGTGAGTCATTTAACAATATTAATTATTGCTATATATTTTTCTTCAATATGTTCTCACAAGGCACTTTGTTGGGTTCAAAGGACAATTCATACGTTGGCAGGTGTGGCACCTGGTGAGGTCTTCTGCTGCTATTCTGCTTCAAGGTTTCATGTGTTGTGTGTTCAGAGATGGTGTTCTGCGAACCCTGAGTGTAATCAACTTTGAAACAGTCTGATTCCTCCGGCATTAACATTGACCTTTTTTTGACCATTCTCTGTAAATATTGAAATTGAAATACTGATTACATTTTTTCTAATAAATGAGTTGAACCAGTGTATCTATAAATAAAGTGGCTGAGTTGAATTATTAACCATGTGTGAGTGATATAATAATGCTTTGGCATATATGGCCCAGCCGTATTTGTCTGGCTCCATTGGCTTTAGTTGATTTTAAATGTGACATACTTTCAAATGATACTTTATTTGAATTTGATGAGTTGCTTGGTTTTATATGGTTTTGGAGGCCGATCTTATTCTGTATGTGGTGGTTTAGTTCTTTGGTAGAGTGGTAGTGTTGCAGTGTAGTGTGGTGTTAAAACACCCTTTTTTTTGGAAAAATTTGAAAAACTTCCTTTTTTGGTGGAAGTAAAATAGTGTTGTTGGAGTTAACCATCAGCTGAATGAGTAACGTTTAATTGCTGGTGTGCGTTTTGTTTTGTTGGTTCTCTTGTTCGTTTATCATAAGAATTTGTCAAACAAAATGCTGTGCAGTAATTATAATAAAATAGGAGTTGGAGCTAAACCTTAAGATAAGCTCAAATTGTCCAGTTCAACCTAAATGTATCTTGTAGTACCTTATTTACCCTTTTCTTTTGTAATTGTTGCAATATTCATAACCTACTGACTGATCTTTCCACAGTACTTGGTCAGCTGCTCCCTCTGCTGCACGGTAATGTCAACAGCTCCAAAGTGATCATCAATGAGTTTCAGGAGTTTTGTCGTCGTCAAACCTCATCTTCATCTTCACCATCTGCACCTGAGCTGTGTAGTCCCCAGAGCTCTGCAGAAAACATCCCCACCAGGTGAGTTTACATCTTAACAAAAGACACAGAAATAAATCAAATTAAATTATATATATATATACCACTAATACTGTATCCGTATCAAAATAATTCACCCCCTCACTATTTTTATTTTCCTTTAATTTTGACCAGAATACAGCTGAGACGGGTCATCAAAAACAATGCTGTTTATGAGAAGCGCGCCACCTACAGACGCTGCTGCTGGTATGTGCACACAGAAGTCCTGTCCCGCTTTGGCCAGGAGGCACTTCCACTGCCCTGCCAGTGGACCTACCTCACCACTGGAGCCCGAGAAGAGCCTCGAGAAGAACCGCAGGCAGCTACAGGCTCTCAGGGAAACTCTCCCACTACACCGCAGACCTCTTCCACCCCGTCTTCATCGTCCAACAAAAGGAAGAGCACAGGGAGCATGTCCATCACCAAGTTTATGAAGAGGTGTACTGATCGGGAACAGGTAGAGAAACGACCTTGAGCTAATTCTTTTTTATTATGGTATCTTTTAAAACATTCAATCATTTTGAAAATATGACGCTTGCATCTAAAACTGTCCTACTTCTGTCTCCAGAAGGGAGTGGTAGAGACGGATGGTTTTCAGGCTGACACTGAGGAAGATGATGAGGAAGACTGTGTCCTCATCTCTGCACAGAGTGGTGAGTTACAAAAAAGATTCATCTACACTATACAAAAGCTCTTGGTATAATACACTTTCAAAATGGACACACAAATTTATTTTTGTTATCAAACCTGTAGTGCACAACTTTTAAACATAAACGATGATAAACTTTTTCCATATTAGTTCACACGGTGATGTTTAAGCCTTCTGTTTCTCAGTCGAAACGTTTCCATGGACGAAAACAAAGTAATGCTGGCACTCAAAAAACCTGGTTGTTCAGCAGTTTGCCAGGAACATCACTTCTTTTGCTCTGTCAGATGAGGAACACAGCTTACAAATGTTACATCCTTTCTGTTCACAAAGACCAAACAAAGGCAGAATAGCATAAAAAATTATTTAATATTCAATCTTAACTCCTTAGGTCCAACGAGAGAGAAGTCCTCCAACGAGGGAGACGTCTTAATGGAGGTCACACCGTCGGACACAGCGGCCCTCCCTGTGGCCAGTGCGGCTCCTACAATCGCCACAGCCTGAGGTCACGTTAGGTGGTCCACCCCAACCCAAGCTACTCCTGTTTCCTCATAAATTTCCTTCCTGATTCTGAACTCTGCCGAATATAATCTTCATGCAAAATGAAGCCCTGCACCCTGGTACAGTCAACTCACAGCAGGCGGCGTCTGCTCAGGATTGTGAGTGTCCGCTCACCCAATATTTTCTTTTTTTTTTAAACCCCTGACCTGACTTTCCAATTGCCAGTAAAATGTAGTAGTGCATAAAATCAGAGCGGGGCAGAAAAGGAACTGTACATCTGATTGTTTTGCATTGAAGTTTCGGTCGGGCTTGTTTGGCATGGGCTTTTTTAAAGTGGAAGGTGAGCATCTCTCTGGCACTGCTACAACAGATTGGGTTGAACAGTGGAAAAGCAGAATAAAATGGAAAAGTAGTTTTCATCAGAAGAAGCACCTACAACGAAAAAAAACAAACAGCATTATCAACATTTTTTCATGTTCAGTGCATGACACGGATTTCTTAAGTTCCAGATGTAAATAGTTGACCATAAATAAGTTGAGTAAATAAGAGGCTGAAAGTCTGTATTTTTACCTCTTGGTTTCAGTGGGTGCTTTTATTCTGCAATTTCTGATTCTGACAACTCACTGGTGTAGTTGCTAGGTCTGTACTTGTACAGTTAGGTTCAGTGTCACAGTGTTTTATAAATATGTATTTTCTGTATTTTCAAGAATACTTGAACAGGATAAATTCATTAAACCTGAATAAAAGTACTGCACTTTTACATTTTGTTAATGTGAGGACACCCTTTCATCTGACTGCTTACAGAGGGTAACGCTGTCATCATTCAAACAAGCTGATGTTTTTCATTGGGAACTTTATTCTGTCTCGGTGGGAAAATATGCTTTAAACTCTTAAAACACACTGAACTCAAATTACACTTTGCTCAGACACATTTTTGTCATCACAGATGGAACATGTTTTTAGTGAACATGTTAAGTGATGAAAAGAGTCATTTCAAAATGAATCACTAGGACTTTATGTTGGCGAGTTAGACAACTCACTTGTGAAATGTTGGTTTTCCCCATTCACAATTATCCCAAAAAGGGAAGTTTATCCTCTTATTTTATTAAGTGCATTTTATTGTGTTGTGTTAGTGGTATGTTGTCTCATCCCTAGTCATTGTGAACACACGTCCATATTTGTTGGCTATGTTTTGCAGTGGTTGTAGTTGTAATACGTGTAATTAAGTCCAAATCATTTGTGCACAACTAACTAATGCTTCCTCTCAATATTGTATATTTCTTTCCAGGAATCTGATATAATTTTACCATCTTATATAAAAGTTTATGGCGTATTTCCACCAACTCTACTCGCCTTGGCACGGTTTTGGTTGCATCTCCACTACAAAAAAAGTACCTACTCAACGTGGGTGAAGTCATCACAGCACGGCTGCGTGAAACTGGTGACTTCGTTTTATACACGACACAAATGAATGACTAGTGACTTGTAAAGCAGTTGTTTTTAGTGTAATTGAATCAAATTACTAAAGTCAGTTAATTAAAAATATTTGTTCAGAACTTCCTCCATGACCGGTCCACAGACTCGGTCTGACACACAGGGCAGTGTGATGCCGGTCGTGGACCAGACTCTGTTAAATATTGACATTATAGACATTTCTCCGGTAATTGTCGGGGATTAACCCACGTTTTTAGGATTAAGTCGTTTTAACTGATCTACAGTTCGGCACTGTTCGGCTTGATTTCGGTGGAAATACGCCATTAGTGATGACACGTTAAAAAGAAATCTTGATTTAATTCATGACTGGATTATGTATGATTTGAAAGTTAGGTAACACTTAATTGTACTGTAACAATGAAGTAATAGCATATTAGTATGAAGAAATATCTTATTTCTGGTGATAACAGGATCAATTCCAACATTATAATATCGCATTCATCAATTTTGCAAATTTGGCAATGAGCGTCTAGTCTTGTCATGAGGGGGGCCGGTCTAAAGAGAAGAGGTGTGAATCAACAACTTGTTCAGTAGGAGGTGCGCAATACGATCTTAAAAACACAATCATTCATCATATTGCAGTTAAGATTCACAATTTCACAGCATTTCGAAGTAAAAGTGTTTGCTTTGATATGGAATGTGTACTAATTTATGATGTAAAACAGAAATAATTCCAAAATTAACTAGTAAGATGGACAACTAATTAAAACACTATAATTAAATGTAATATATTTAATAAAGATCTGATTACAACAGAATTTCCTATTATAAAAAAATGAATTGCTTCCCTATGCTTCACTCACGGGCCATGTTTGTGTGCGGGCCGCGAGTTTGACACCTCTGTGGTAGTGTCTATTGTACACATCTGATTGAACTGTGTTCACAAAAACAAAAGATGCAGTGCAAGCGATCTTTATTACAGGCAGATTTGATTTGAAAAAAAGCAACAGAACACAACTGCTTACAAGCTATTTTAATACGGTTATAAACACACATTGACACTCTTCCATTGACCACCTGTGAACAGCGCAGACATGTTGCTTATGGCAGACTCAGCCTTACAAATAAACACTGGGACCCTTCTTTTTTAATTCTACATGAATCACGCATCAGATGAAGTTGTTGGCGTGCAAGTCCTGACATAACAGAAGATAAAGATGAAGGAAATCACTTGGATGTGGTGAGAGGTAGGTCGTTGTCATTCAAAATAAATGCTAAATATTCTCATGAAGCAAAGCTGTAACCATCACAAAATCTGCAATGACACGAGTGGGAAAAGGGAGAAGTATTGTGGAAACCCTAACACTGTCGTGTTACGACTTCCACTGTGTTTGAAATGTTAAACCTTTAATTTAGAGGAAACGTTTGATACAAACAGGCCACCAATAGCAATACTTAAAAACTGCCCTCATAAAGCTAAATAAACGGAGTGTCCTCTACTATTAATCGCTTGTTGTGCAGTTGCCATTTAACATAATGTACTTACACTCTGTGCTTTAAAGCACATTAAATTAATAAAAGATCTCCATTAAAAAAAAATAACATTTGGACTTTTAACAAAGCAATCACAGAAGCCTGATGTATGACAGTAAGAGGAGTGGAGGGCCATTGCACAGCACAGGACCGACATGCGACAGAAGCTCAAGTTTGTTTACAGTAACGAAACCAGACTCGTATCTTATCACGCCAGACCAGTCGAGCATCAGCCGACACGAAACACTGAGTTAACCTTCAACACTGCTAAACAAAAGCATTTTAAAGTCCTGAATAAAGCCTGTGCATCGACACCGTCGAGTGCAAAAGAGCTGAGATATAACGGTCGTATGTGACCAGCTTTACTTCACTTCACTTCATGTATGGTTTTCTACATCTGACTGTGCAGTCATGAGTGTGCACTATTTATTTGATTTTTTTACTGTTTACTAGAAGAATAAATAAAACAGGAAGTGGTGAGCAGTTTCTCAACATGCCATGTGAAGTCTGTTTCGTCTGAAAGGTAAAGTGCAGAGGATTTCTGCCACAGTCTGTTTACTACACATATTCATTCAGGACACGACACACACACACACCTCCTTCTATCTGTTTAGTAGTGCTTTTTCAGCAGAATGCTTTGCCGAGACAGACTGCAAGGTGCTTTTGTCTCCTTCTGGTCTGCTCAGTGAAAGAAGTGCATTAGGGTGAAGTCGCCCCTTTAAGTTAGCATTTTGTAAAAGTACACTCATCACTAGCTGTGTGCAAGGAGCAATTTGACCGCTGTGGTGCCAGGGAGGGACAGGAAGAGTTCAGGGACAGAAGATGTCTGCTCAGTTCAAGGTGTTAATGGTTTCCAGCAGCTCTGGTTTGAGAAGGGTGGGGCTCTTCCCCCCCGCAGCTGCGATATCTGCCTGCACAGCTGGGTCCCAGGCAAAGGTGAGTAGAGCTGCAGGGACCTGAGGAGAAAAGAGATGAACACATTAAGGCTGAAAGATGAATCGCTTTCAAACTGAAAAATGTTATTGGCCAATTGCAAAGGGTGCAATCTGACATCATCATACATAAATGGTAGACCATAAAGTAGGTCATATCTGATTGTGTCATGTGGTAATGTGTTTATTCCGTTCTATTCTCCTGATCTCCATTTCAGAGTGAATGTTGAACTGAAGCTTGCCGTAGAAAATTAGATTTGAATTCATTCGGCCCTAATTCACATGCAAATATGAACATTACCAGACAGGAGCAAATGTCTGGTCCTTTTTTAAATGTAAAATATAAAATAATGATAAATGTAATGGGAGAAAATAAGCAAATCTTTGGTGTTTCAACTGCATAAAAACATTGTGGGTTATTTATTTTTCTTACCAACAACAGTATTGTTAAAGATCAAATGTCATTTGTTCTTTACATTCTCTTGGCCTTATTATAGAATTCCTAGACACTTACATTCACTGTTGGTTTCTGATAATTACCACACTTTAAAACAACCAACAAATCCAGATAAATTCAGTTAAATTTGTGAGTTTCATACAATGTCTCTGCGTTTAACTCACCAGGTTATGCTCGGCGAGAGCCACTTCCTCTGCCTCTTGTAGTTTTTGGCCTCCTGGAGCGATGAGCTCAAAGGGCTGCCAGCCGTCCACCAGAGAATCCCGTACAAACTCAAACAACACAGACACCCGGTCCCAGGCATAGAAGGTACCTGGGATCACAGATTAATCACCAACTCATTATTTGCATGAAGTATAGATTTTTGACTGTGACAAAACTGTTTTGTTCACTTTGGAAGAAAAATTGAAACCTTGTAAGAGGTTTCCATCGGGCAGTCGGATCCTGAGCAGTGTGTAGTTGTACTTCCTTCTCTCCCTCTGCTCCTCTTTCTCCCTCATTGCTTTTGTGCGCAGCATGGCGTTCTTATCCACCAAATCACTCCTAAGAAACACACATAACACATGATGCTGGACACCAAGTGCAGGTTCTAAATAGACCGCTAGACCACAGCAGTGGGATGTGTTTGGTTTTCTGTGGCTACGGTATTACAGTCAAAATGCAATTTTCTGAGCAAATAGATGAGTCTTCTGATAAACAAAAAGGTTATACTTCCTCCCCCTCTTCAGTTAGATCTGTTGTGTCTCCCGAGTAGCTGCTGCTATATTTTTACATAGGCTTTGCCTCTAGTGCCAGGATTCTTCATTAATAATAAATCATTTTCACAATAAAAGACTTGTTTAAAAGAATAAATGATTTCAGAGAAGTGAAACGCTACTTTTAAAAACAGACTAGATCATTTATGCTGTGACGTTCACAAACGTCACCTGTAACCATGGTCCAAATTGGAATATACCAACAGTCACTCACACTGGTGTCCACTAATACAAGCCGTACTTTGTCTAGTTTCTTCTAAATGGGAATGTGATTCACAGAATCAACATGTTCTATTGACGAACACCCTCAACTGTTAACTGATGTTGTTTATCAAGTTGGAAATGGGCTAATTTTACTGTAGACTTTCATTCAAACAGAGCTCTTTTCTGACCAGTGGAGTAGCTAGTCAATACATTCTTATATAGTGGCTTCAGGAGGAAACCTCGTATCTCCCGCAAGCAGGATGGCTGCTCTAATCTGTGTCTAAAAATGGAAAGCAGCACTCAAGCAACCCATGTCTCAGACTGAAACATCTATTGACAAGGAGCTTATACCTCTGCTGCTGCTCCTTCTTGAGCTCCTCTGCTGTCAGGTTGTAGAACTCTGGCGGCAGCTCAAAGCGCTGAGCGTTGGGCGAGGGTCTGAAAGCTTGAGGCTGTCTGTCCAGCTGAGCTCTGACTGGCTCTCCTCTCTGAAGACGATCCCTCCTCTCCTTCATCAGCTCCAGGGCATCAGGACTGTGCTCTGGCAACACCAGGAACTCCTCTTCCTCCTCTGATCTCAAAGCAATGTAATGACTTAAAGTCAGTTACTCAGTCTTATCCATCTAATACAGTAATGCAGGTTGACAAGAGTTTGTCAAACAGTGTGCAGACACACTTTCAATCTCCACCTGTTGCTGACAAGCAAAAATTCACCAAATAGGTTAATTGTTTATAAGAACACAGCAGTCAGTGAGACAATTATGTAAGTGTATGTACATGGACACAGTGTAACCCAGTATATGTGCTGCTCCTTGTTTCCCTGTCTCAGAAACGTCCTGGCAACCGACACTCTCCGATATTTAGGCAAATTTACAGATAGCTTATTTTACAGTGATTTGTTCGTCCATGCCACATAAGTGAAAATTCACCACATCTTGCTGATATTTAACAAAAAAACATCAAGACTGATTTACCTTGACCCTCTACAGGAAACATGATGCTTATGAAGCCCAGGGCCTGCAGGAACTCTCTACTGCCCTCAACAGATCGCACTTTCTCCTTAAATTAAAGAAAAAGGAGGAACATTATTAGTCCTGAGGAAACAAAGAGTTTAGGAAAGGAGATCAGTCTCTTACACACCTGGAACACCTTGTTGCTGAGTTTAATCTTTCTGTATTTTTCCTCCTCGGGACACTTGCATATGTTATCGACATACCTGTTAAAGAACACAGATGAAAAAAAATAAGATTATTTAAATTGCTCAATTAATTTTAAAGTGAATTTCCAACAGACAGCTCAAAACAAAGTTATGTGTATTATCTTACTTGCTTATGATGTCCACAGCAGCCTTCACTTTATCTTTGTCTTTGTTAAATGTGTAGATCATCATAACAGAGGCCTCTACTGCATCCTCCTCAAACCGCTGACGGTGAAAATAAAGTTTATGTTTTTATGTGTGCTAGCAAACAAAAGCTTCACGTCTCATGCCACACAATCACATTGCAAACCGAATCTTTTGAGCTACAATAAAATTAGAAGAAGAGAACATGTGACAGTATCTTCAAACATACCATTAGAATGGCCTCCTTAAGGTGTACTTCTCTCTCACTCTTAGTTAAAGTGGCTCCAGTTAGCGGACAGGTGAAATAAACACCAGACACTGAGAGACAGTTTGGATCTTTCATTGGCACTTTGGATTCCTGGAAAAAAAACCTTTTCATTTACAACACAGTAAGCCAAACATTAGTTTAATCATATCGCTTCAGATCAGTATAATCATACCTCTGCTGTTGCCGCCTTTTCTTTTCCAGCCAATGTAGCCGACTCGGCCTCCAGTTCTCTTTTAACTATAGACAAAAAAAAGAGTCATGCTATGTCTTGTAAGTGACCAGAAAATCAATGCATGTCTTGCAGTCTAAATACACTTGACAACTTAATCCACCATCGATGACACAATCAAATGCTGTGTGCTCAATAAATACTACAATTCAACAGCCACATTCTCTTCCTATAAAACCCACGGTTTTGGCAAATAATAAAAATGTTCATAAAAAGTGGCCTAAATATTAGTGCAGAAATAACACTGTTTTTGCATTCCTCTTTTAAGTCTTGCTCCAATACCACAGGTTTTTTTGCAGTGAGCAAGGCTGATCTGATTAGATGGGTTAATTCCTTGGAAAATGTGTCAGTGAAGATGGCTTGACGACGTAAAATCAAAACTGCAGTAGCAATTCTCTGGTGTTATGAAGCCTGCTATTTCTTCTACTAATTCCAGCAGGCTGGACACTGAGAAATGTAATGCAGCATTCCACAGTTCCAAGTTTCTTATCCCAGTTCAGAGTCAGAAGAGTAATTTGAATCACTGATCAAAGGATTCAAATGATTCCAATCCAAAGATAATCTCTGCAATGAAGAAATACAAAAGATTTAAGAATATATAATACTAACCCTAAAGAATAAAAAAATAATGTAATCAATAGTTGTATTAAATAAACTGTGTTGCCAGTATGTACATGATGACAATTACGTTGTGGTAGGAGGGGGCAGAAGCCCACTGCTGTGATCTAAATAAAAAAAGACTCCACAGCCCCCAAACCTCTCCAGTCAAATCTGTGTAATCACTCAATAACCTATGAAAACTATAACTGACCAAGAGTAAGAAAAGTAAGGTAAGAGGTAAAACAGAGTGAATCACTGTGATGTTGTAGCACAGTTTTCCTCTTACAAGGTTGTGCCTGTGTGTCTCACCCTGGTTCCTGATGTGGTCCTGAGAGGTGTGGACCTTCGGCCGGGGGTGCTGCTCAATCCTGGCTAGAGCTGCGGCTCCGGCCCTTTGGGCTCCTTCAGTGGGAGCATGGCGGGATTGCTTGGCACTGGTGCTGCTTGGTGCCCCCTCACACTTCGTACTGTGTTAAGAACAGAAGAGCAAAGCAACATGAGATAAGTCTCAAACAGACACACATATTCATCTGCTTATCCCAAGCCAATCACGTGGAGTGCACAATGCAGTCAGGCATGTATATGTGTTGATCTGAGTATTTTAGAAACTGCTTGGATTTTCACTCACAGCCAAATCTAGGATTTAAATAGAATAGTGTGAAATATTTAGTAAGTGGCAAATATGCCTTATTGACACCAGAGGTCAGAGAAGAATGGCCAGACTGGTTTAAAAAGCCAGAAAGGCAACGGTAACTCAAAGTTCCATTTGTTATAATCAAGGTTTACAGATCATCTCTGAATGCAGAACACGTTGAACTAATGTGTCTAATAGGCTACGGCAGCAGAAAACCACACTGGGTACTTCTGACAGATGAGAACAGGAAACTGAGGCTACTGTTCGTACAGTATCACCAAAATTGGGTAGAAGGTGGACAAAACTTTAGTCTAAAGAGTCTTAATATCAGCTGGAAGACTTTGATAGAAGGGTCAGAATTTGGCATACACAACATGAAAGCAACGATTCAGGTTGTTGCTGGTGATGTAAAGTCATAGGGCATATTTTGTCCATGTTCATCCCACCGAGACCACAGACCTCATTGGCGCAGCTCATCATTATTCTACAACCTATGATGTGGATGATTTGGTCAAGGTTGCACGTTACTTAATAACTTAATAATATTATCTTACTTAATCACTGGGTAAATAGGCTTGTTCAGGGATTAACGGTTGGCAGAGCTGAAATTAGACGCTGCTGAGAATTACATTATCTTGTCGTTACCTGGTGCGTTTAGTTAATTATCTATCAAAACACGTCCTGGTTAGCTTTTTGGTGAACTACCTTCTATCATCATTAAAAACTAGAAGGTAAGAAAGCACCTTCTAAATCAAGTTATCAAACGTTAGCTAAGTGGCTGAAGTTAGCGCTGTAGCGTCTGAGACATGTTTGCCACATACCTGCTTTCCTCAGTTAGCTTCTTTCCGGGTCCCGCGGATTTAAATTGAATGTCCTTTTTGATGTTATCGAAAAACTTCTTCATTTTCTTCAATTTTCAGTGATAATGTGGGCCGTGGAAACCGAGCTCCTGGCTAACGTTAGCTGGGAGGAGGACCAAAACAATTTTTTTCCTACAGATTGAACTCTGCTTCCGGCTCATTAATTGTTGGTGTTGCCCCCGTGTGGCTGAGTTGAGCACTGCGGCCACCACCACAGTGTATGGATCTTTTTAGAGGTATCTAACTTGGATAAAAAACAACAACTTTTTTTAAACTATTGTGATACATGTGAAATAATGAGAACTGTAATTATCAATCCTACTATGGTAGGATGAAGCCTCTTGAATGATACTATAGATAGTATAATAGCCTACTACTATAGCCTACTATCTATAGATAGTTGCTATAGATATAAAAAGATAGAAAGTTGCTATAGATAGAAAGTTGCTATAGATAGAAAGTTCCAGGAATGTACATCTAAAACATGCACTGCCCTGCATGTTTTAGATGTTTTCCTGCTCCAGCTCACCTGATAGAAAAAGGTGGGTCGTTACCAGGCTTCTGCAGTGCTTGCTGATGAGCTGACCATTTGAATCCGGACCAGGATTGAGAAACCCTGAAATAAAGTAAAGCACAGTTGCCTACAGCGAGCTCCTGAAAGTGACTATGACCTGATGAGTGATAACCTTCACAGGCATAAATCATTGTATACTGATGAATAGTGTGGTGTTTTTGCTGTCTTGTCACTTGCCCCTTTTCTAACATAAATGTGTGATTAAAGTTGCAAAGTCATCTACATTCATGCAGTCAGCAGTCACAATTTACATGTTGGGATTTCTTTTGATCTACTTACTGCTAAGTTTTATTGTAAAAATGTTATATTTATTAAAGTTTGGGGAAGAACATCTTGGGAATGTGTGGTTGCAGCCTCCTCCCCGCTGAATGTTGACCTAGATTGGTCCAATGTGTAATTTTTCTGAATTAAACATTCAACTTTTGCTTATTTCACGTTTATTCACAGGTGTTTAGATTTTTGGCTGCATAATCGAACAGCACTTCAAACACGCCGCCACCCTTTCATCCAGCAGTAACCATTCACTCATAAAAGTTGACAGTGTCTCTGAGACCCTTGACCTCTCCGCTAAGACACACCCCTCTTCCACATAACCATCAAAGTTTTGCCTCAGGTAGGCATGGATGTATTATGCAGGTATGTGAAAGTGTTTGCTGTTTTCTGTCAGTAAAGAATTTTAAAAACAATCATTTTTTTCTTGAACTTCCCCTCAGGGGCAAAGCTTAATATTTAATTATCTGCGTTTTATTGCTGTAATAATCAATATCAACTGATTAAAACTTTTTTTTGATCCTGATAACCCCGTTTTTGGCCTTATCACCCAGCATTACAATGTGTATTATATAAGGCTTGGTTTATAATACATATGCCATTATAGTACGTTTTAAAATTATATTTTGAAACATGTAAACATGTTACATGTAAAACACTGTAAAAGTAGGTCATACTAGCCAACCCCCCCAAAACAAAATGTAATTTTTTTTAATCCCTTTTAGAAATGCAAGGGAAACACAAATGTACACACATTTGCTGCTGTTAAATTTACGAGGAGAACTTGAACGCAGCACATGACGTCCTCAGCGCCGCCGCTAGGTCGCGCTGCCTCCTCCTTACACTAGTTTGTGCCACGTTTCGTCAAACATGACGTAGCTAACAGGAGACGTAGTCGTCCGGGTGGGAGGCGCCGTAACCAGGACAAGTATTGTGAGCACGCTACCTCTATGTGACATTTATGATTTTCCGTCCGTGCGGACCGTCTGTGAGAGGTGAGAACTCAACATTTAACTTCTTAATTTATTAATGTTGTGTTTATGCTAAGCTAACAGTCCCGTAGCTGCTAGTGTCTGAACTGCTGGAGAACAGCGGCTAACAACGCTGACTGACATACAAGTTAGCCACACACACACACACAAACACACAGCAGTTTAATCTAATCTGAGTGGTGGAGTTCAGTAACTGTTTATAACATAAAACGCGAGCGGAGAACTCGAATGGCAAGTCGTTTTAACGTTAAATGGTCTGACTGTATAGTACAGATATCCGTAATCCAACTCTTCCTTGTTAAAATTAACATTTATATCCTCGAAGGCATTTTTCTCATCCACAACTGTCACTTTAGATTACTTCATTCTTCAATGGACGACTTTTCCCATTCATGTGTACGGTGTTATTTCGGACACATCTAAAAACTGTAACTACTGAGTGGTTAGAATTAATCTCAAAATCTAGACACATGAATGGAAATTCATGTCACTTGTTTTGATGTTTTATTGTGGGTATATAAAATAATAATTTTGACAAAGAATAATTCAATTATGGATTTCAATAATACATATCCAGGTTAGCTATTACAATTTTAAATGTCTTTTAAATGATTTCTGCTAACGGAGGAAAATAACCTGAACTATATAACCATACCAAAGACTGGACACACTCTCTTAGAAATGTTACATTAGACATTTTTATTAAAAATTAAGCAATCATGTAAAGTCTCATTCAGATGTTAATAGTAATCAGTAAGAGGTATCTTTTTCTTCCGCAAAGTTGCTCATTGTGGGTGTTGGTTCACTTAAGCACTGGAACATTCCATTGTTTATTTTAATTGTCCCTGGATCTGTAGCTCCAGTTTTAGATGCAGATGCTGGGTGTTACTGGGTTGTCTAGTACAGATTGTCCTCACACTTTTTTGTTTGTGGCCCTGAAACATCCTACAAAACTCGTCCAGATTTGTACTTTAACAAGGATTTACAAAATATAAATTTATATAGAATTACAAATGTAATAAAATGAAAAAAAAAAGTGAGACATCAAATTTACTTTGTTGTTTTGACTAGTGGGCGGTGCCCCACTGGAAATTGTTGAAATACGTGAGTCAAAATTTCAGATCTCCATCCACTTAAAAAATTGCGTAATCATTGATTAAACTTCATTTTCCTACACGTTACCAGAGTAACAAAGGCAATGAAAATCACATTGCTTTCAACATGACTGATAACCGGGGTTTCCCCTCTAAATATAATCGTATTTCATTAGAAGTATGTTGGAATAATCCCTTCTCTCATTCCTTGTGTTCATCTGTGTTTCATTGTGGCAGAGTTACTCATAAGCATCACAGGTCATGGATCTCAGTGTCAGCAAACTCGCACAGAGGTTGACTGTAGCAAGCCAGTCTCACCTTCTGCAGTTCTGGGATGAGCTGAGCCCCGAGCAGCAAGCTGAACTGACCCTTGCCCTGCAGGGAATGGACTTTCAAGAGATCAATGGCTTCTTCAAGAGCGCCATGGAGACGTCCAGCAGCTGCAAACAGGAAAAGATGGACGCCCGCATGGAACCAGTGCCTCGGGAGGTGCTAGGGAGTGTGACGAGGGACAAGGAGAGTCTGAAAGACTGGGAGCAAACAGGTGAGCTTCTGTCAAAGTATTTATGTCATAAAATTACTGACCAACCATTTATTTAGGCAGAAATATTGGCCAAAAAAGGCACTATATATCAACCATTGGCTGCTTTCTAAACATCAGCATGCCACAGAAAAACTCATCGGTGAAACTTTAGTTAAAAGGAACCAAAGAAGAACTTTTTTTTAAATGATTTGTCTATTGAACTATTACAATGTCATAAAGTAGTACAATTCTAGTTTTTAACAACTTTCACCAAGTATCCGCAGGCCATGATAACCTTTGTAGTATGTAGTCTAACAATTATGTCTTATTGACCATGTTAAATATAGAATGATGGCCAACAGGCTAGAGAGGATCAAACCGGGAATTCTTGAGAGGATTAAAACATCACATGGTAACCCAGATGTTATGATGTTGAGATGGATCAGTGAGTGTTCTGATAACTTGTGTTACTGAGGCTACAGGGCAGGTCCATACAACAGGCTTTTTATTCAAACCTTGTGTAAAAGCTTTGTACTGAGTAGCATCATTCCCCAGTCTCACCACCGTGCATACATTTGATATATGAGTAAGTCAGCTTGAGTTGAGCAATATTCTTGCAGTGGGGGTCTGAACATTTTCTTTCTGTTTGATTCTTTTTTTGTCCTCAGGGATTATGACAGTGGAGTTGGGTAGCAGAGAACATCTGGTATTGATTTTTGACCCTCATCCATGAGTCATTATTCACTCCAGCACAGCGTGTGTTTGTGTGTGGGTGTGTTTGTACATTTTGGAGAGTAGTCCAAGTCTAACAGGCCTGCCCAGTACATGAATATAAAGTTTGTCTTTTGACAACCATTAGAAGAAAGAGGGTATTCAGTCACGTATCAGCAGTTTATGTAAGATAAACTGGACCATATACCATTATATCTCCATAAAGCGATGTACCACAATAAAGATTTAGGTTATCATGTTTAAGTTTATGGCTAACAACATGTCATAAATGTTACTTGAACATTTTTGGTTGAGTTTGTTGTTTATCCACAAAAGCAATAACTATGTACTCTGGTCATCGTAGATATTGTGCCAGTTAACTGGGGTCATATTCAATATATTTAACTGTCCTATATTCTTATGACATATCTCATTCTAATTGTTCTGCTCCTTCAGGTCTTCACCAAATCTCTCAGAGCAAAGTGGCCGTTTTGCTGCTGGCTGGAGGCCAAGGAACCAGACTAGGGGTCTCTTACCCTAAAGGCATGTATGACGTGGGGCTTCCGTCACACAAAACCCTCTTTCAGATCCAGGCTGAACGCATCCTGAAGCTACAACAGCTGGCTGAACAGAAGCACAACGTCAAGTGCTGTATTCCCTGGTAAGACATCATGTTATGGACTTGGAGGTTAGTTAGAAAGAGTTGACAGAGGCTGTTTATTAATCTGCCTGTCAGCTGAATCTCCTGTTTTATGTAAGAAAACTGACAACCCTAAGCTCACAGACACTGGCTTGTATTCCTAATGAGGACCTAAATAATACATTTTTTGTTGCGTGTTACTGGGTCAAATCACTGTGAACCACAAAAGAAGGTCAATCAAGGGAGTTGTGTTACTTAAAACGGATTAGGTCCCTGTGGAGCTGGCGCACATTAAAATATAGAGATATGAGGAAGTAGAGAGGGGAATTACACTCGTATCAGGAATGACAGGTATCCTGATTCTGTTAGGAAGTTGTAAGTTTTTTATTGTCTGTCATATACATGAACATTCTGCCTTCCTGGTTTGAGGTGGATCAGTTCAGTTGTCAGGAACATGTTTTATCTGCTGAAAAAGGGTTTCCTGAACATGATGTATACCCCCTACCCCCACCTTACAGTTTTACCTATAAATTATTTACATTACATTACATTACATGTCATTTAGCAGACGCTTTTATCCAAAGCGACTTACAATAAGTGCATTTAAACATTTGGGTATAAACGTTCAGCTTGTAAACATTTAGGAGGTTTAATTGGCAGAAATTGATTATATTGCCCACGTTACCCAAGTATGCTTGTGCAAGTGTACAGTATTATCACTTTAAAATAAAATGTGTTTGCTTTTTGCTTTAAAATAAGGCTTTTATATGTACTTTAGGGAAGGGCCTTGCTTAACAGGGGCATGCCATTTTGTACCGCCATGTTTTTACAGCAGCCTGGATGGACAGTGGAAAATCATAAAACATACTTTAAAATACTCAATACGTCTCTGTACTTGACTAAATACCAGGACTCCTCAGTTTGAGGCCGTGCATCTGTTGGTGTTAGTGTTACTGTACGAAGAATGACGGAACAAAAAATGCCAGAGCTCTTTTACTTTGACACAGGAACAAGGCATGCACAGCAGGAATGGTCTCATTAGTTTTTAGCATTAGTACTGTGTGTGCCTAAAAGTAAATGGAGATATGCTGCACTGCAGACACACTGCACACACACCCAGTTTGAAATATGCTTGAGAGTGGAGATACTGGTGAATAGTGTTTACTTCCTTTTTAGAATGCGAAGTCCACCATAGTTCTCTGATACCTCTGGGAAAGGGTGGGGTGAGCATAGGAGTCCTGCATTTGTAGATGTCACTAATTCTTACACACTAGACCTTTCAAAATGTAAAATAAGTCAAACAATGCATGAATCACTTCTTGGTTCCTTCTCTTTTGCCTTCAGGTACATTATGACCAGTGGGAGAACGATGGAGTCCACAAAGGACTTCTTCTCGCGGCATAAATATTTTGGCTTAGACAAGAACAACATCGTCTTCTTTCAACAGGGCATGCTTCCAGCCATGGACTACAATGGCAAGGTCATCCTGGAGAACAAAGGAAAGCCCTCCATGGCTCCTGGTAAGCGTACCCAGAAGTTGTGACTTTTGCTGTATTTGTACAGTTTAATATTTTAGTGTTCTTGTGTTGCAAAAAAGTATTATTGTAGTGTTTTAAAACGTTATGTGCTTGTGTGTCAGATGGGAATGGTGGTCTTTACAGAGCTCTGGGGAGCCAGGGCATCATTGACGAAATGGAGCAGAGGGGGATCCAGTTCATCCATGTGTATTGTGTGGATAATATCCTGGTCAAAGTGGCTGACCCCGCCTTTGTTGGTTTCTGTGTGCAGAAGGGAGCGGACTGTGGCGCTAAGGTTTGTCACATGCATTCTCATGCTTTTCATGTCTGTAGCTGTTTATAGCTATATTTGCAGACTGTTAAAGAATTTTAAACGTCTTAGGGGGAGTGAGTGCTTATTATGTATGAAACTGAGGTTTAGATCCATTTTTCAAAGACCATAAAGCTGTTGTCAATGGAATAGTATTGTTGAAATATGTTAAATAGCTCTATATTCCGACAGCTATCACTTATTTGTAGTGTTTGGAGGTGGGTCTCTCAATTTCAGGGGGTCTGTAAGTAAATCAATGTGAAGCCCTAATTTGTATTTCCTTGGTCCTTAAGGTTTTCCGTGTGGTAGTATAAAATACTTTCTCACATTAGATGCTAGAAGAGAAGATGAACCTGTGTTAACCTTCTCAAGAACAAGATTAACAAAGGTTGACACAGCAATAAAGTTATATTAATGTCATAAATGGGCTTAATACAGTGATCCTTTGTTTTTGTGCCAGCTGATAAGTTCAGCCTTACTTTTGTTTTTATCAGACTAAATAATCATAATAATTATGTAAGGGTTAATGGAAAACATGATTTCCCTATAGGCAGGCATTCCCAGAGACTGATCAATTTGCTGGAGATTTTTTTGGCCTGGATGAATTAACAATATTTTCCAGCCTTTAACTTCAGATTTATAAAAGTTTGATGTGTATATGTTGACAATAACACAAGCGTTAAATAAGGTGATGTCTCATAGTTTCTGGGTCAGGATAGTTTGTCATCTTTAATCTGTCATCTTTGTCATCGATGGTAGCTCAGTGGTACAGTCGTCTTTCAACTTGAAGGTTGTGGGTTCTGCTCCACTAGCCTGCATGCCAATGTGTCCTTGGGCAAGACACTTAACCCCACATTGCTCCTGATGGCATGTGAATGGGTATGAAAGATGAGTGATGAGTGATAGAAAGTGCGCTGCACATAGTATGAAAGTGTGAGTCAATGGGTGAAGTGACTTCAAGACTAAAGTGCTATGAATACAAACCATTTACTATACATTACATTTGGCCAAACAAGTTATGTTTTGCATATTCAAATGGTGAACTAAGTGCACAGTATTTAACAAACTAGTTTAACTGATTTAACATGTGGTTGGGTGTAATCCAGTTATTCTAGTCTTCTGAATTCCAGGAGCATAACTGAGATGAGTGTAGATTCCTAACCACTGAATGTCTTTCAATGTTGCATTGAAAGTTGTGCTCAGCTTGCGATTATGACAAATTAACTGTTGAAGTTCGTGCAGAGCTGCACCTTCCACATTTCACCATAGGGGGGAGATACAGGCCTCTTTGTCTCCCCCTTGTAATCTGGCCTGCAATAAATCCATGACAACTTTCTAGGAAAGATGAGGGTTGAACCCACAGTTTTCAACGGGCTGTTTTTAATAAGGCAAACCTAACAATCTCTCCTTGGACAGAGTGTTCTTTGATTTTGTGGAAGGGGAATATGTTTTTCAGTTTGCAGTGGTTGCAATGTAAACCTTTCAAATTCCAGATAAACTGTCCTCATGTTCATTTGATTTCACAATCTTCTCATTTTTTGTTTGGCTAATAACATGTTTCAGTAAAGCCACAGTAGAGATTTGTCTTCTGGTCTTGACTGATGTGAAGCTTTAAAATTGGTAGGCCAAATACATCTGATGTTAAGAACAGAACAGTTTTCACCTGTGACAAATTTAAAGCTGAGCACAATAAAGGAAAAGGGAGTCATTATGCAAGAATAAAGATTCACAAATGTTTTGAGAAGTTATCCATGATTCTGTTTTACAGTGTATACATTATAAAGCAAGTAAGCTATATTACATGAGAGCACTGCATGTCTTACTGTTGTTCCTTTTGCCTTGTTAAAGCCTAAAGGACAACTTTTATTGAAAGTGTATAGGCCTGTGAGCGATTTTAGCTTAACAAGACCATCAACTATTAAAAAAACTGTTAAACTTGAGGAATTTTCTGACTGTTTTAGTTGCAATATTCTTCTTGATCAGAAATGCAGTAGTGGTGTCTGCTGTTTGATTTGAAAAGCATGTGTTTCTGGTTGAGAGAAAAGTGCCTTACGTTGTCCTGTTAAACCATCTCCAAGTTTAATATTGACGAGGAAGGAAAACATTTAAAGTATTGCAGAGTAGTTGCACTTGCTAGAAGTAAGAAGTTATTTGTTGGTCGGCTTGTGGAACAATGAGTTGTCTAGTGCTGTTGAGTCTCTTTGTTAGTTAATAGTGGATGTGCAACCATCTTTGTTGATGTTCATGAATAGATTGATGGTTCATAGGCATAAAGGCTTGGTCCAAATTCCTTTAATTGTTCAAGGTGGATAGGATGCATTACCAACCATTACCATCAGTTTTATCTGCAAATGTTAACAAATAAATGTATGGCATCTTCATCTTAGTGATTCTAAGATTCATCGGCATCTTGAAAATCAAATGCCAGCCCGATCATGTCTCAGTTTGCTAATACAGTATGATTTGTGTATTTTGTAGGTCCCCAGACTGGCTGTGTTTAGGCACAACATTTCTAAGCAGTCCCGCAGTGACATTATTTTTTTACGCACAGAGTTCATTGACCATATTTTCCAGCTAAAACAGAATAGATTGAAATATTTAACTGAAGATCGTCCAGAACCTACTCCTGTTTGACATTACCAGTTGTGCGGTGGAGCAGAGATGGAAGGAGTGCAGTCCCACCCTCCCATCATAAATCACCAAACTCCACCGTAATTCATGTGGCTTCACCACCCCCTCCTGCCCCTCACCCCAAACCCCTTCATCAATACTCCACTCTGTCATTATGTACCAACAGATGGGGGAGGGACTTTTTTCACTCAGTTCAGGCTTTAAAAGAGTAGTTCACGTTTCTTGAAGTGTAGTTATATGAAGCATTGACACATACTGACATCACCCTGTGCACCACCAGCAAACTGCCATCGCAGGGAAGCAGTCTGACACAAATGGCTGCCAATGGTGACACAGATTTAGCCACAGGATAAAATGGAACGTACACCATCTTAAGTCTACGATATCTTAAGAACATTTTTGCTTTGTAAGCTATTCACTTCCGGCACCAATGTCCATAGAGGAAAACACTGTTTTTCTATCACGGCACACAGGAGATGTTGATCCACTTCTGTGACCATCAGTAAGCCCAAATGAGCAAAATATTATGTGAGCCTGGTTTCCTCATTGGCACTCATGAGTGTCATCCCCACATTATCAAATGTCCAATTTGACTGAATACTTCACTTCTTGTGGCATCAATTTTCCAGGTGGTGGAGAAAACCAATCCTACAGAGGCAGTGGGTGTTGTCTGCAAAGTGGATGGGCTTTACCAGGTGGTGGAGTACAGTGAAATCACACTAGCGACGGCCGAGAAGCGCAGTGCTGATGGTCGACTGATGTTCAACGCAGGAAACGTGGCCAATCACTTCTTCAGCTTTTCCTTCCTCAAAGACATAGTAGAGTATGTACAAGCATACAAGTGTATATACAAGCTTACTGTAAACTTTACTGTTGCCCTGGTTGCCCCTTGCCTTAAGAATAGCTCAGTGTTATTATACAGTAAATGTGAAAAAACAACAACTCTTTTTTGTGTGTTTTTGATCTTTTTATCAATCAGGAAGTACGAGCCACAGCTGCAGCACCATGTGGCCCAGAAGAAGATCCCATTTGTGAATGTGCAGGGTGATTTAATCAAACCAGACAAACCAAATGGGATTAAAATGGAAAAATTTGTCTTTGACATCTTCCAGTTTTCCAAGTGAGTTACACTACATTTTCTTCCACAGAGGGCACAGTGTGTGTGTGTGTGTGTGTGCGAGAGAGAGAGTGTGAGTGATGGCCAATCCCTGCCTACCTCAGACATAAATACCTTAAATTTATTAGAATTTAGTGAGTGACTTATGCTCCGGTTGAGAAGTGGCTGAATTACATATGGTCTTCTGGGAATACTTTGAGGTTGGGGGTTTGACTCGTCCTTGATCTGTTCTTCCCTGCATGAACCAGCCTCTTTTTCCAGTCCTGATCTGTATCCACCAGCCTCAGTCATGCCATTGCTCCAAGGCGTGGTCCAGCAGAGAGGACCTGCCAAGCTCTCTGCATGAAGATGGAGGTTTATGAGCTGTTCACTCATTCCACCTCCACTAGTGTTAAATGACATCAGCTCTTGGTCATGCCAGTACTAATAGAACTTTACATTTAATGAAAGGATTCCTGTAATAATTGAATGATGGAAAAACACTGCAGACATCCCCAGCTTCCTCTGAGGTTTACTTAATATATTTTAAAGCAGAAAGGATGTATGAATAGTTTCGGGTGTTGCTCAGGAGATGGATGTATGGCATCTCTGGGGACTCTGTGAGACACAACAAACCAGAAAGATAAAATGACTACTTTTTTCAGAATGAGAAAGAATTTATGTAAAGTTGAATGTGGCATGGTTGCTGCCAGACATGCTAGTCTGAGTATTTCAGAAATGTCCAAGCATCTCCAGGGTTTACAGAGAATGTCAAAGTGGCAACACCTAGTGATTTACCACGAGAATCTGAACTCCAAGCCTTGAGGTTCATGATTTGGCTGGCACCATGTTAAGGATTAGTAACTGGAAGAATTCAGGCACCTATTGGTTACCTGTAAATGGGAACATCATTTCCAAAATTAATATCATTTCCTAATGAAGAAGACTGGATATGAGTAATTGAGTCCATTAACTCCTCAGAAATTGTTTAAGTAGAGGCACATTTTCCCATGGACACACCCTGGTGGCTATTCAATATGTTCTTACTTCAAGTTGTACAGTTTTTACAGTACAGTCTATGTCGGAATAAGAGAAAATATCCAGTGAGAGGCAGTTTGCGACAATGCCTCGTTGATGCAAGAGGAGAATGGCTGACTAGTGTGTGATGATAGAAAGGCTACAGTAACTAAAATAACCGCGAGTTACAACCAGGGTATCCACAAGACCATCTCTGAATGTACAACATGTCAGATTGTCTACAGCAGCATCAGGTGTCACCGCTGCCACTTTATTAGGTGTCCTGTGTACCTAATAATGTGGCAGGTGAGCATATATTCAGGCCTAGGGCCAATTTACAGTTTCCAGTTAACCTCATTATTCTCATATTCTTTGCTAATGCTTTTTATCCTGTGTTCTGATGTTGATGTGCTGTGTGTGTCCTACAGGACTTTTGTTGTTTTTGAAGTTTTGAGGGAGGATGAGTTCTCCCCGCTGAAGAATGCTGACAGTCAGGATGGAAAGGACACACCCACCACAGCCAAACATGCCCTCCTGTCGCTCCATCACCGCTGGGTGCTCAACGCTGGAGGCCACTTCATCGACGAGAATGGCACACGTGTCCCTGCCATACCCAGGTGACCACAGCCTTCGGGCTAAAACACAACATCATGCACGTTGCACGTGATCATCCCCACCTTTCAAGGACTCGGCACACTTTGTGTACAAGCTACATGTGTTGTTTTTGTTTTTGTTTGTGTTTATAGTAGAGACATCATATTCTTTTAGCCTTACACTCTCACCTCCCCTTGTCTCATGCTTGGTCCTGCTCCTGTGTGTCCCATGTACTGTTTCCAGAGACGGAGCAGCAGCCACTGTCACAGATGATGGCAACAGAAAGTAATTATCCCCTGCATACTGAGTGCATGGTGATGGGGTTTTGACTTTATTTTCCTCTCTCTTAAACGTGTTAACACAAATTCTGATCCTTGATATCTTCTTCCCTTCATTACTACTGAATCAAGTAAACCCCAGTGGTACAGACAGTGGTAATGAAGAAGGATCAGTTAAGACGACTGAAAACGCAGCAATCTTGGCATCTTGGTCACATGATGTGCAGTCATAATTACTTGCAAGACAAATTAGTTTCCCCTTCAGACGGTTGCTACTAATTCTCATAATGTACTGCATGCTGGGTAAGAGGCTCCAGTCACACTTGATGGCAACAGCAACAACTCTAGAGAAGTTCGATGACCTTTGCTTGCTGATTTGAATTGAAGTCCACCTGCTTGTTTTAGCTAAATTAGCATGTGCTTCAGAAACATTCATGAAACCCATGAATGTTTTTCAGGCTCCTAAGAAGCGTGCTTTTTCCTCAGTCATTCATCTTTAACTTCACCCTTATGGGGCAGCTGTATGTGCAGCTACTGCACTGAGCACCTGATGTGTGATTAGTGATTGTTGTCTGTACTGATTATCTAGAAACAAACAACCCGATTGACGGTAATGTGGTGCCAAGTTCCTCTAGTTCATTTAAAAGCACTAGGTGGAGAAACACGCAGCCCACATTACCTGTCACTCGTCTGTTTTCTTCTAGAGGAAGTCTGTTACGGGTCAAAGGACTAATCACTGTTTGGGAATGAAACTCAGATTCTCTGCCTCTTTATCTCTAATCACAAGCCACAGAAGAAGAACAGCTGTGTCAAGGATTCACAGCTGCTTCTCTCCGTTACAGTTCCTCACCGTTTGTCAGGAGACCGATCACTCATTCGGTTTCTTTTTATCTCCTCATCCTCCTCCTCCCCAAATTTGTCCTTTCCAACACAGCTTGAAGGACGGAACTGACCTGCCAATCAAATGTGAGATCTCCCCTCTGGTGTCCTATGGGGAGAGGTAAGTGGACCGAGCCTGATGAATGAAATAAAAAAGCCAGATGTTTTTCTAAACCTGAAATAATCAGTCTGCATGCCTCCTAAAAATGACCCGATGCTGTCTGTACTTCTTAAAGGGCCTTGAAGAGCTGGTGAAAGGACGAGAGTTTCGTCCAACACTGATGATCGACGAGCTCGGAGTGCACGAGTTGGTGAAGAACGGAGTTTAGACAAATTTGAAAGTGAGCAAGAGAGAGAAAGAAAATCCAAAGACCAACCTTCCTTTGTGTCTTTTTTTACGGAGAACCCGTAATATCATCTCTGTGAAATAATAAATGTCGATATCAAGTGACATGAAAACATGTCATCCGTAAAGGAATGACTTGAGTAAAATGAAGTGTATTGTTTACAGCATTAAGTTTTCTGTATGTGTCAATGTTATTCTCTGTCCTACTTGTTTTGCGGAACACTTGAACACACCATGAAATGAAGGACAAAATCCCGTCAGCCAGACTGGATGAAGCAGTCTTAAGGGGCATCTAATTGTTTTGCTTATAACACTTATTTTTTTATGTTTACTTATAGGTGTAAATTACCATCTACTCATTTAATCTGATGATTTTTATACAGTAGTAGACTAACATGAAATTACAGTACAGCAATTTTTTACTACATGTAATCACGGTACATGGTTATGGGCTGGGGTATTTATAATATTTGCTTCTTCGCTTGTGGTCACAAAAGAGATAGTCGGCTTTAAGGATATAGGGATGCTTTCTATCCTTTTTATTAAAAACATTTCCCACAACATACATACATGTGTCTGTGTCTGTTTCTTCTCTGTGTGTTTTTTTGCATTTTAGCTCCCTGTACAGTATCTTGAATCAGAGTTTCCAGCATATGGTTTATGTCCAAGCTGGTCCTGAACATGCAACACTGTCACAATGATTCAGAATACAGTATTTGTGGCTCCATTGTGACTCATATTCTTTCTTTTGTCTCCAGCTCCATGACTGCAATGTGATGTAAGTTTTGCACGAAAGAACTTGTTTAATATGTTTGTATCTTCTTTCTGACGATGGTAGCTAAACAGCAACATGGATACTTACACCTTACACATGACAGCTGTGTGGCAAGTATTAATGTTCATCTTGTTGTGTTCTTTTTTCAACTGTTGCTGCCATTATCTCACTCAAGTAGGGAGGAGAGAGGAGCTTTCTCCTTCAAAATCTTGAGGAAAGTTTTCCAAGAAGAGTGGAAGCTGTCAGAGCAGCAAAAGAGGGACCGACTTCATATTAAAGTCCTGTATGTATTTGAATATGTCATTACAGGCCCTGTTGGTGTAATGGTC